>NC_080483.1:10000-152500 GCF_030265055.1 Doryrhamphus excisus | reverse complement strand
ATGAAGATCAGGGGGTCTCATGGTGATGAAGATCAGGGGGTCTCATGGTGATGAAGATCAGGGGGTCTCATGGTGATGAAGATCAGGGGGTCTCATGGTGATGAAGATCAGGGGGTCTCACGGTGATGAAGATCAGGGGGTCTCATGGTGATGAAGATCAGGGGGTCTCATGGTGATGAAGATCAGGGGGTCTCATGGTGATGAAGATCAGGGGGTCTCATGGTGATGAAGATCAGGGGGTCTCATGGTGATGAAGATCAGGGGGTCTCATGGTGATGAAGATCAGGGGGTCTCATGGTGATGAAGATCAGAGTTCCGCCCATCAAACCTGGTGCTTGTGTGTCTCAGCCTTCATGGCAGTAACACGAGTGAGCCCTAAATACTACATATTAGGTAGCATTACTCCCTACAGTTCCTAGAGTAAATACTACATATTAGGTAGCATTACTTCCTACAGTACCTAGAGTTAATACTACATATTAGGTAGCATTACTTCCTACAGTTCCTAGAGTAAATACTACATATTAGGTAGCATTACTTCCTACAGTACCTAGAGTAAATACTACATATTAGGTAGCATTACTTCCTACAGTACCTAGAGTAAATACTACATATTAGGTAGCATTACTTCCTACAGTTCCTAGAGTAAATACTACATATTAGGTAGCATTACTTCCTACAGTTCCTAGAGTAAATACTACATATTAGGTAGCATTACTTCCTACAGTTCCTAGAGTTAATACTACACATTAGGTAGCGTTATTATGTTAGCATGCTGTTAGCATGCTACGTATATGACGTTAATGTGCCCAAGCAGGAAAGGCTAACATTGAAAATAGCCAAAATCGTACATGCTAACAGGAAGGATAGCACAAAAACCTGTTGGATCCTTTTAGAGGCCTTTATGCTGTAAATAGGTGTACCCCCCCCCCATTACGTGCATTGTTAGCTGGCTCATGCTAGCCGTTTGTATATGTTTAGAAGGCACCCAAAGGAGAAAGACATGCGTGTACGCGTCACATGAGGATTGTGGACGATGGAGAAGTGGATCAGTGATGGCTTCAGGCTGGATACCACGATGACTTCATGTCTGGCACCTCAAACTCCAAGAAGGCTGTGGGAACGTGCCTGACAACCCCCGACCCCCACCACCCACCGGGGTCTGTGGTCTCAGCCTGTCCCATCCAATTTGCCCCCTGAAATAATCCGCCGGTTGCGTAACCTCCGCCCTCCCGCCCGCCGCCATGACAAGCGACCCTAAATCCAGGAGATCAAGAAAGGGATCAGACCAAAGGAGGACAGAGTCGGGATGGAACAGAAGGGAGGTGGGACTGCCGGGCAGCAGAGGAAGTCATCAGGACCTCATTCATCTCCTGACAGCGCTGAGGTGGCAGACCAACACCCTGCCAGGAACCCTGCCCCTCCTATGGGGTCCTATGGGGTCCTATGGGGTCCTATGGGGTCCTATGGGGTCCTATGGGGTCCTACAGGATCCTAAATGGCGGGCGTGTGTGTGTCAGGCTGATTTAGGAACCCGACCGGCCACAGACGTTCTTTGTCATGTCAGAAACTCCACTTATGTAACAGGCGGTGCCTGAGACAGCTATGGTGAGGGGGACCTTTGTGACCTTTGGCGGAAGTAAGAAGGGCTAGCTAAACATGCTAGCTTGCTAAATGCTCAACTGCTGTGTTTTGCTGCCAATAAAAGCTTGGCTGAAGCTATGCTATGCTATGCTATGCTATGCTATGCTATGCTATGCTATGCTATGTTATGCTATGCTATGCTATGCTATGCTATGCTATGCTATGCTATGCTATGCTATCCCGTACGACATCATCATATGAACACTTCACTCTCATCCATCACCACTTTTAACGTCTACCACTCTATTCTTCTCACACTTGGATTGTACATTTGGTCCTGACGATGTACTTCCCAACGTGGTCCTACGTGGTCCAGCAGGGCGCCTGGGGCTTTGGGTTCCATGTTCCTGGTATCTGTACCCATACCTATCAATGATGCCTTGCTTCACGTCATGAATCCGTACCAGAAGGTCCGCCTCTAACCACAGCAGGCTGATCCTCCGCCTATGTCACCACAGCTACCTTCCCCATGAGCGCCCCCCCCCCCCCCCCCAGACCTCATGGGTGCTTGATTGTGGGCCAAGTCCCGTTGCTTCGTGCTGTCGGGAACAAGAAGGAAGCGTTTCAGTGAAAACTGTGACGGTGGAACTTTTTAATCCTGACTCCACCTTGTCCTCCATTCCAAGTCCTGCCAAAAAAACGTTAGCAGGTCTTGGAAGCTAAGTGGGACATAGCATTCTCTTGGGTCATTCGGGACAAGATGAACTGGAAACCATCAGAGACTTGGATGAAAACACTTGAGTCTTTTAGCAAGCCGGGGGGGGGGGCAGCCTGAGCCAGAGAGGATACATTTGCCTTTAACGAGAAGCATTTAAATATAGTCTGGGGGGTGGGGTGTGTGTGTGTGGGGGGGGGGGGTCCTCCGAGACAGAAAGAGTTGGCAATCATTTCTCAGCACGCATGGTCAGCTGACATTATTTACAAATGGAATATTTTGGTAGTTAGAACATAGAAAAGCTGATTGTCACCTGAAAAATACACTTTTAACATGATTAGAGTCCTCTAGACATGAAGTAACATCCCTATAGTCACCTTTACACTCCTATTACCCAACATAGCAGACATCATAAGAGAAAATAAAACATAAGACAACCTGGTTCTAACATAATTAGAGTCCTCTAAACATGAAGTAACATCCCTATAGTCACCTTTACACTCCTTTTACCCAACATAGCAGACATCATAAGAGAAAATAAAACATAAGACAACCTGGTTCTAACATGATTAGAGTCCTCTAAACATGAAGTAACATCCCTATAGTCACCTTTACACTCCTATTAGCCAACATAGCAGACATCATAAGAGAAAATAAAACATAAGACAACCTGGTTCTAACATGATTAGAGTCCTCTAGACATGAAATAACAGCCCTATAGTCACCTTTAAAGTCCTATTAGCCAACATAGCAAATATAATAGATGAAAATAAAACATAAGACAACCTGGTTCTAACATGATTAGAGCCCTCTAGACATGAAATAACAGCCCTATAGTCACCTTTACACTCCTATTAGCCAATATGGTAGACATAATAGATGAAAATAATATAATAAATGAGACTCCTGCTTGTGTGTTGTGGTCGATGTGTTCTGGGGCCTCCAACAGGAAGTGATGTCTGGGGTTCAGAGAGGAGTTTTATCTTGGCACGGGTTCCATGTCCAGAGTATCCCATGTTAGGGATTACTGTCTCTGTTGTGGGGTGATTGACAGCTGGGCTAAAATGTATCATGTGAGTGGGCGGCATTGAATGAAGGAAGGACTGTTCCACTCCACTGCTGTAGGGGGCAGGCAGGGACGTTCACGCCAGGCGCTCTCTGGGCATCATGTGATCCAGAGATGAAACCCTGATTTGGTGCACGGAATCACATGACTCAATCACATGACTCAATCACATGATGTTGACTAACGAGTGTTAGTTTATTTAATCATTTGATTTATACTTGATATATGCATTTATAATGATATGGAAGTGTATTATGATTCAATAAAAAGTATATAAGTATATATAAATAAGTTGCCCCACTTTTATCACATGACTTTGTGTACGGTCCAGGACGTTCATGACACATCAGAAGATGGCGCTGGTGTCGGGTGACGGGTGACCATGTCAGCCATCCTACCCTTCCTCCATGATCATGTGTCACGTCTGCTACCTACACCAGACCTACGCTCCTCCAAGACAGCTGGGATAGGCTCCAGCACCCCCGCGACCCTGCTGAGGATAAGCGCTAGAAAAAGAATGAATGAATTTGTACTTTATTCAGATGTTGCATCATTTCTACATAATCCTTAAATAATCATTGGAGACTTATTAATATTCATCATAATATTATGATGATTATTAATATTCAATTATCTGAAATTTGTGTTGTGTATTTGTCATGGCAGATGGGGGGAGCTGGGGGCTGGGGGGCTGGGGGGCTGGGGGGTTGCTTCAATGACACTGTCAGCCCAACTTAGACGAGGGCTGCTTGTCCTGCAGTGGATCACGTTACAACTGGAGAGAGGAGAACCATGACGGCTAGCGTGCTAGCGGCGTGGAGGCAACCTTCGAGGAGTCTGGGAGTGACGCCCTTCAGTGGCCGTACGTCCGCCCACTGAATGTTTGAATGCCCCCTTCACCGACTCCCTGATTGGATGGGATTTGGTGTTTGAATGCAGAACATGCATGCAAACACCAAATGCAGACCTCCTCAAACCAGCTGCCCTTCAGCACATCAACTTCATCACTCAGGTCTGATCGGCACCACGGAATGTATGGAGGTCACAGACCAGGTCTAGGGACACCCTGGCCTGGCCTGGCCTGGCCTGGCCTGGCCTGGCCTGGCCTGGCCTGGCCTGGCCTGGCCTGGCCTGGCCTGGCCTGGCCTGGCCTCCAAAGTAGGTCTTGCAGGAGAGTCAAACCGGTCCAATCCACCATCCAGGGCAGCTCGACCAGGGGTTGGCAACCTTTACTCTCCAAAGAGCCATTTCATCCCCTCTTAAGCTAAAGAAAAAGAGTCTGGAGCGGCAAACGTAACATGAGTCTTGGTCTTTCAGCTGTTAATGGAGTGGTACCTCGGTTAACAGCAGTTTTTGGTCGTGAGTATGATGACATGACGAGGACTGAAGAGTTGAGAGGAAGTCCTCCTTCCTCTAGGCCTCTGAGGTCACATGACACGTGGAGGCCAGTGGAAGGGGGCTGATGAATGGGGATGGATGGGGCCTTCTTCTAAGCTCGCTGGAGAGGAAGCGAGAGCAGCACGTGCCACCGTAGTTTACGTACGGTCACACTCCGAAAAGAGGAAGCCTACTCTTGGGGGGGGGGCAGATACAGGAAGTGTGAATATCGGTACTGTGGTCGGCCATTGCTGATGTGGGAGAGGAACAGAGAGCTAAGCGCCCGAGACAAAAAGCTCCTTTGCAGGCGGCCCACTTCTTCTTCTCTGGCGGACGCCCAGAGCCCAGGGAGCAGAACATAACGGGGGGGGGGGGTGTCACACCAGACAGGTTCAGACGTTATTTATACCTGAGGCCTCGTCCCAATATGTATTTATACCCTTTTGGCAAAAGAGGCAAAAGGAGGGGATGACGAGAGTACAATTATTCCAGCCATCGTTGCAACCCTATAACACGCTAACCGAGGTTCCACCCCGCTTCTCACAGCCCCCCCCAGGGGGGGTCTGCCCCCATTTGAGGAGCACTGCTCCAGAGACAGTATTAGTGATTGCTGAGCCTTACGTCATAGCGGACCTTTAGCGGACCAAAGTCCTGGGACGCTTGGACACGTCCTTCTAAGCCGCGGTGTGGCCATCGATACAAGCGTCTTTCAACTGAGAGTATTTCCTGTGAGCACCTTGTGCTTTTGTTGGAGCCCTGGTGGTGGCAACGTGACAAACATAAACATGAAATAAACAACTCACGTGTCACGTTCAGGGTGCACCCGGTTCAAAAGGCGTGTATAAATAAACTAAGGAGCGGCGCCTTTACTCCTTCACACGCGGGAAAAACAGGATGTGAGAGCAGCCGCGGAGGCAAAGGTGAAGAAGATCCATGGACACCACCATACCATATGATGGCGCTAGATGAGCCACGTGGTTCTTCTCTCCTTCTCCTACTGCTGCAACATTCTCTCCACATGAACATCTGCAGCAGCCATGGCCCGCTGGGACACAGCCTGTGTTTGCTGCTCGTTTGTGGACGAGGAGGCCTGGCGCCGGAACACATTCACTGGGTCCTAACCGTCCATCTAATTATGGCCCATAAAGAACCTTATTGTCAACATTATTTCCAGGCCGTCCTCTATGGATGGAATGATACACATAATACGGTATACGCCAGACAAAAGCAATCAACTTTCTCAACAGTATGTAACACGCCACGGATGAGACAGACATGCCATGTATGAGCACATATGTCAAGGCAAAGTCTGCCTGTTTATTGCGGAAGCTGGAACATGTGACTGACGTTTCCATGCTAAGCCAATGAATGTTCTTATTTTCTTGCCATATGAAAAATGTTACATTCAAGTTAGAGCTGTTTTTGTTGCTGAGTCTTTCCTGCCCTGACATGAACTCCACCAAGTTGTTTACTCGGAAGAAGAGGCTGATGTTTCACCGGCTTGGTGGACAAGGTCGCCCCCTGGTGATGACTCCCTGGAACTGATTTCTATGCAACTGGTAAGAATAAACGACCGGACTGTGCTGCAAATGTATTTTTAAATACAAGTTGACTTGAAAGAACATCAAAGTATAATAAAAACATATTCATAATTATTCATAATGTATCAATCCAAACAAGTTTGCAATGGCCGCCATCACTCAAACCTGTCATTGTCCACAAGGTGTATCGTAAATATGACTGAGACATACTTGACGTTTTTACTCGGGAACTCAAATTAACTACAAAATTAGTACCTCCCGATGCCGAAACCCGGGATCGAACCAGGGACCTTTAGATCTTCAGTCTAACGCTCTCCCAACTGAGCTATTTCGGCATGCGGTCATAGTAACTTATTTACGGTAAGGTAGCAAAAGCCTTAGCTACCTTAGCTAGCTATTCAGCTAACTCAGCTACTCAGACTGCATGTGGTACTGGTAGCCAATCCGTTCGGGTAGGGGTCAGCAAGCCGCAGGTCCAGAGCCGCATTCGGCCCTTCAGCCTCTTTGTTGTGGCTCCCTTTGCAATGCTCGTATATTTTCAACACCCGAGTGGGGAAATGCACGTCTTTGGAGTGAGATAAGAATTCCACATTTTTTATGAGACCATGAATGCGTCCTGGCGGAGTTCTGAGTGGTGATTGGATGAGCACGAGGAAGGCGGGGGATGCCAGTGTTTGGCTGCATGGGTTGGTTGAGATGTGCACCCGCATTTCGGTGTGCGCCACATTCATTCAGTTACGGTAATCCAAGAACGCGTTCGTATGGAACTGGACTACTTTTATCTACCTTAGTGCGGCAAAGAGTAAAACGTCACCCGACGACTCTACTGCCGAAACCCGGGATCGAACCAGGGACCTTTAGATCTTCAGTCTAACGCTCTCCCAACTGAGCTATTTCGGCACGTATAGGCCGAGCGATTCGTCAATTAGGAATAATCAATAACCAATAACTTCCGGCTATGTTTCTTTCAACGGTAAGTTGACGATTACGGCGTTAGGCCCACCAACCTTAAATGAATGCAACTCATGTTGATGCTTCGGGACTCCAACAACAGCTAATGTTCGGACAAATAAAGTTCTGTCACGTGGCAAAGGCGCGGTGAACGTGACGAAACCTCGTGTCATCGGCGACGCGGTGATTGGTCGGCTTTTTAGTACATTTCCGGGTTTGGGGTTCCATTCTCCACTGGCCATCTCTGTGTGGAGTTTGCATGTTCTCCCCGTGCATGCGTGGGTTTTCTCCGAGTACTCCCGTTTCCTCCCACATTCCAAAAACATGCTAGCTTAGCTCTATGGTGACTCTGCATTTTCCATGGATGTGATTGGTTGTTTGTCCCAAGGTCCCCTGCACATATATGGTGTACCCTGCATCTCGCCCGAAGACACCCCCCAAAATGCCCTTATCTTGCTCGGGTTTTGGCGGCGATAAACGGTGGAGGTTTCCTGGCGTACGTTGTTATGGACGTGTCTATAATGGATGCCAAGTCACATGACGCCGGCGTCGTACATAAAGGGGTTTATTGTCAACACAGCAGGGACTGACCATCACATACAGGCGTCTCCATGCATCAGCTTGGGAACGTGGTCATCTCCAAGGAATTGGAATGCTACACAGTCAACCGCTTCCTTCCACCCCACCTCCCATTGGCTTTACGGACATTCTACATTTATTTCGCGTTTTCTTCCCAGCGCCCCAGCCGGCGGGGGGGAAAGCTACCACTGAATATGCATGGAGTATTATGTAGAGTATAATATGGAGTATAGTATATATACAAGGCAGAAACCGAATACAGCGACACAAACCCTTATGAGAAATATTCACAAGCAAATCTATTTTCAGTGTTTTTTATTTTCCATCACTAAATACTGTATAAGGCCACGAAACCCAAAGTGATGATGTAACATGGTGTGGAATCGAACACTTAAGAGCATAAATAGTCGCCATGTGCGGCACAAACGTATGGATTGACTGACAGAGAAGCCTGCTGGTATCGGTCCTTGGACCTTGTGCCCGCCCGCCCGCCACAGATTGATATTTGCCCCACACCCTGCTTTCTTCTTCCATAAAAGGACAAATAAATATTGAATACTTACAGCCACGGACAATACTCACATTCAATAAACACACAGTTCAAGAGGCTGCGACTCGTCGGACACGTGACACAAAGTGGAGGAATACGAAGATGACTTGGCTGCCTGGCTGAGGGGAAAAAGCCAGAAGATGAACAACGTAGTCACATGATCTGACAGACATGCCGTACGCCGCGCCTAAAGACCAGAGGTGGACACAAGTAGAAGCGCGTGCCAGAGTGTGTGTGTGTGTGTGTGTGTGTGTGTGTTTAAAACCGGGCTCAGACAATTAGGAAGCTTCAGACTGGAACTAAAAGCTGAAAAATCTCCCTCAGTCCCCCCAAACGTGAAACGGTCGTGGCTGCGGGATTCCCGGCCCCCCTACTTCTTGTTCTTGAGCTGATTGGCCAGCCAGTCCAGGCCTTCATAGAGGCCGTCGCCGCTGGTAGCGCAGGTGGCCTGGATGTACCAGTTGCGGTGGCGCAGGGAGTGGAGGCCCAGCTTGTCTGTGATCTCAGCGGCGTTCATGGCGTTGGGGAGGTCCTGTCGACGAGGGAACACTTTGATCAGTGGCGTTGTCGGTGACCCTTCTGGGAACACGCTGTTTTTAGTGCATGATGGAACATCAACTGAGCGGCAGCTGGACCATTACACCGCAAGGGCAGTGTCTCTGAGGGTGACATACTCAAGTGAGATTTGAACATTACTCTTTGAAAAATATGCCAACATATTTCAATGAATGAATGAATGAATGAAGGATGGTCCCAAGCCTGGTGCCCGCAAGAAATGATTGGCGCTTCAACGAGAAATCTTGTCACGTTTTAATCACGAGATCTTGTGACATCTTTACTGCTGGTGCCAAGTGAGTCTGTTGCCACCGTGTCTGATTACTCGTCTCCGGGGGTGACACCCCTACTCCTCCAGATGTACCCTCTCTTCTGGGGGAAAAAGGGGCGAGGTGCTGAAACTGGTGCTTTGGAGCCAAGAGATGAGGACCACATGGCAACATAATCAATCAATCAATCATCCATCCATCTATTCAACCATCCATCCACCCATCCGTCCACCCGCCCGTCCGTCCGTCCGTCTATCCGTCCATCCATCCACCCATCCATCCACCCATCCACCCATCCACCCATCCATCCATCCATCCATCCATCCATGGATGGAGTTTTTTTCTGAATGAGAAATCTTGTCACGTTTCCATCTCGTCTTTTTCGCCGGTGCCTTGGGGCTGACTCGGTGCTCTCTGCCTCCCTGCAACAATTCCTTTGCACATTTGCAGAGAATGCCCCCCCTGCGGCGTGTGTTGTGCATGTAGGGAGGGGGCGGTGTGTGTGTGTGTGTGTGTGTGTGTGCGTATTCAGACGTGTTTCCTGCCTGTTTGTTAGCAAAGACGAGAAGCACCGCATCTCTCAGTTCGTCCTCAGCCAGCATCCTCATCAGCTCCTCTCTCGCCTCGTTGACGCGCTCTCTGTCGTTGCTGTCCACCACAAAGATTAAACCTGGGGAACAGAGGATGAGGAAAAGGAGGAGTGTTTCCCAGCACGTCCGTGTTCATTCAGCTCACCCTGCGTGTTTTGAAAGTAATGTCTCCAGAGGGGACGGATCTTGTCCTGCCCGCCCACGTCCCACACGGTGAAGCTGATGTTCTTGTACTCCACGGTCTCCACATTGAAGCCTGGGAACAAAGCAAAGCCGTGAGGCCGTCTGGCCACCGCAGTGGGCACGAGCGCACGTACCGATGGTTGGGATTGTGGTGACTATTTCCCCGAGTTTCAGCTTGTAGAGGATCGTGGTTTTCCCTGCCGCATCCAGCCCCACCATGAGGATCCTCATCTCCTTTTTTCCTATCAGGCTCTTCAGCAAATTCCCAAAAATGTTTCCCATGGCTCACGGACGCTTCTGGAGACTCTGGATGGAAGGATTTGTCACAAAGGGCTGAAGAAGAGCACGTGCACACTCGAACAAATGGAATAGGACATTACATTTCTTATTGAACGCAATGACAAGGCCAATGAAATAAATATGGCGCTGTCTCATAAACGCATTCTAACGCTCTCAGTCTGCCGGGGAATAAGAAGACGGCAATATTGATGGTGACAGATCCACAGCCTTTATCTCTTATACGTCGCCATTTTACTCTCCCAACTTCTGTCTGCTTCATATCCAGGCTGCTGTGGATCGGACGACATTAGAACCGGCGCCCCCTGCTGGGACAGATATACATTGCCTACAAGGCTCAAATCACACAGGATGCATAAGACTTTCATCTGGAGCGCTAATGATGCGTACATCATGGCCAATGATGTCATTGTCCTCTGCCTCCTCCCACAAATAGATGGCAGTCCTGTGGGAAACAGTAACTCGCCCTCTCAGTCAAACGCTAGCGCTAGCGCTAGCTTTGGATGGTGTAGTAGTACACGTGCTCCAGCAAAGCGCTGATGACTAAGGCAGGCAAGACGTTCCACGCCGCCCACGGTCATTATCACCCCAGTGAGGAGTGGAAGAGGAGCGTGTCGATGCCATGACTGCGGGCGACAGCACAATCTGTTCACAAGCGTCCCTCAAACATGAGCCGGACTGGATGCCAATGCCCTCATCACTCCAGATGAACGTCCTACATTCCACGTCCCGGCTCGGAAAGTCTGACATGAAAAGGGCCTGTTGGTTCCTCAACACAAACCCTACTGTGCCTCCCATGGACAAAGTCAGCAACAACAGGAAGCTTCCCTCACACGGTTTTACAGCACTGCCGTTCAGGGACCGCCAAGCAAAGCTAAATCTTGATGCTTGCCAAGAAACATTTCATTTTCTACCGCTTATCCTCACCAGGGTCGTGGGGGCGAGAGGCGGGGTCCACCCTGGACTGGTGGCCAGCCAATCACAGGGCACATACAGACAAATATATAGGTATTTTGCAATGGGAGAGGAAACCGGAGAACCCGGAGAAAACCCACGCATGCACGGGGAGAACATGCGAACTCCACACAGAGATGGCCGAGGGTGGAATTGAACTCGGGTCTCCTAGCTGTGAGGCCAAAACTGGGGGCTGTCTAACACTGGCTCTAACTCACTGTGGACCCCCTCACCATCTCAAAGCGCTCACAAGTGGCTCCGTCTGGTCTTGTTTGTGACATTTAAAAGAAACTACAAACGAGAGCTCTCAACCTGAAATAACACCCCTATAGTCACCTTTATTACCCAATATAGTGCACACAAAAAGAAAAAAATGACATTAACGACCTTCTAAATATGCTTTTCAACATTATTAGAGACCTCTCAACATGAAATAACACCCCTATAGCCACCTTTACACTCCTATTACCCAATATATAACACATAAAAAGATAGGAAAAAAGACATTAATGACCTTCTAAATATGCTTTTCAACATTATCAGAGCCCTCTATACATGAAATAACACCCCTATAGTCACCTTTACACTCCTATTACCAAATATAGTAGACATGATAAGAGAAAATAATATGGCAATAAATGGAGGCCGGCAAAATGATCCAGTTCATTTTCATTGTGTGATTCATTTTGTATTATTATCATGAGACAGTTGGAACCGAACGAGGAGTCACTTTTTAATCTAGCGTGATGTTGCGGCACGAGTCCTTGTGACAACGCTGGTGCTGCAACGCCAAGCTATGTTTATGGTTTATGGTTTATGGTTTATGGTTTATGGTTTATGGTTTATGGTTTATGGTTTATGGTTTATGGTTTATGGTTTATGGTTCATGAGAGAGGTGAAACAGCTGGCGCCAGATGAATTTGGGGAACACCGGAGCGTTTGGACGAGCATGGACATTAAAGACATGAAAGACGCCGATACCAAACCGATCCGATATCAGTCGATGTATGAAAGCTATCTGACGGAACATTTGGATGCTAGCTAGCGGCAGCCCTGTCCATGGTCCTGAAGGTACGCATCACCCCGCCATCATCCGCGCTCGTGCTCTCCCGCTCATCTTCACAAGTTTCACTTTGGTTCCGTTTTCACGGCACGGCCGCCGCAAGTCGGTCACGTGACCACCCACTGTACGACTCCCGTGACCACCCACTGTACGACTCCCGTGACCCGGGCTAGCCACGTTAGCCACCGATGCTACATTCGTTAACATGCCAGTTAACCGTGAACGTCGCTCCTGCTTCATATCAACGACGGACCGCATCTTGAACGCCCCCTAATCAAGTGCCGATGCATCCACGCTCACATCCCCTTTAATCGATGAGACGTGACGGTTGCTAGCTAGGTGTCTCCTTCCCTCCTTCCCTCCTTCCCTCCTTCCCCAACCCTCCGTTCATTCGCTCTTCTCTTCCTCCTCCGCGGGCATCCTGCTGTCACAACGCCGCGGCACAGCGTCTCCATCCCGGCTAACAAAGGTGCCGAACACACGGGACGCACCGGCGACACAACAGGGCGCCATAGAAGCAAAAGGGGCGACTTACGTGGGTGTTCACCGGGGGTGTTCGGTCGGGGGTGCCAGTAGTGTGAAGGAGACACCGCTTACCTCTACCTCTACCTCTCTCTCTCTCTCTCTCTCGCTCGCTCCATAGCCCACGTCTCGCGAGGTTTCCCCAAGGGTGCAACCAAAGAGCAGGGTCTCGCGAGAGTAGACATGATTGACACCAGGAAGGCACGCTTATGGAGCTAATGGTTCATTTTAGAACATGTACGGTATTTTTAACAGCGTTTGGAAACGGATCCACGTTCAGTTGGGAATAAAGTTGATTTGCCTTATTTAATTATTCATGATTGAAAATACTATTTTATTTCATTTCATATTTAATCTGATTTTGTCCTCTTTTTTGTTCTCTATTGGCTTGGCTATATCGTAAATCTCAAAATATACGAATAATATTGTAAACCTCAATATAGGTCAGGGTTTAAAATAATGAAACAACATACAATAATTATACAAAATATTCAAATGAATAACTACTTTTTAAAGCGCCAAACTGTTGTGATACAGAAATAGAGAAAACTCGAAGATCCAGGATGGTCGTTTTCATACATTTTCTGCATTTATTTGATTTTTTCAACCGTGAACGAAAAGTAAGACTATGACTTGTCTTTGGAGATCGTTAACCAGATCACAAATAACTCTGTTCCTCGTCCTGTGATTGATTTCCATTATATGGGGTCTCGATATCGACAGTACTGACCCGTCTTTGCATAGGATCGGATCGATAGCAAGATCTGCAGCATCGTATCGCCAGGACGACCAGCACGGCCAGCTGACGTGGCGTGGAGGAAGCAGGTCCGCCGCCACAGCGCGCCACAACGCGCCACAGCGCCCTCCGGCGTCCCGCTGCGTCACTGCTGGTGTGTGATGTTGGCGGAACGTCGGAGGCCGGCTCGTCCCACTGAGGCCAGGTGTCGGGGGCCAAGGTCCACGTCCAGATCCGTCTTATCTGCCCCAGGCTTTAACACATCAGCGCCGGCAAGGAGCGCAGCCATTTTTAACCTGAAGAGAAAGCGAGGCCAACGCCAAAGTGCCGACCGTCCGCACCAGTTGCCAATGGAGGGCAGGCTTGTTTTCCCGCTCTTGCTTCTTCTTCTCGCAGCCTTTCCCGGCGGCTTCGTGCGGGGCGACGACGATGCAGCGGAGGATCTGCGGGTAGAAACCCTGGTGAGTTGGCGTGGACGATGCAGCCTTTCTCGTCGTGGCGATGCCGTGAACGCAACACTTAACGGGACTCCTCTTCCTTAAGGCCAAGCCCGAAACTTGCTCGGTACTTTCCAGCGTGGGGGACACGTTGCAGATCCACTACACGGTAAGACCTACCACGACACCATTCCCAGTCCCGACGAGGAGCCGTGCGTGCTAATGTGCTGCTAGCTTCTTTTATCGACCGAGTGCTAATGGATCGGTGAGCTCGGTCGGCGTGGAGCGGCCGTGGAACACGTCAGCGGGATCAAACTCGCGGGGACCTTCCATTCTTCTATGCGCGCTCCAGTCGATACCCGCATCCTTCCCGTGGCTCTTCTCACCCCCCCCCATAAGACAGTCAAAGCCATACCTGAACTCATCCACGCGTGGGCACGTTAGGCCTTCTAATCCAAGTATTTCTTTCAGTTTTACCATCAAAGCTGCAGCCTGTAAAAATGACCCCAAATGACCCGAAATCTTGTAGCATCCCAATCATTCCACGGACAGTATTAGGGCCACGTGGGGGGGGGGGGGGGGTCTGAGATTAGGAGAATAAAGTGGTACATTTAATGAGGAAAACATTGAAGGAGAAAAGTCATCAATTTACGACAGGAAAAAGGTCATAAATTAACAAGAGTCAAGTCATAAATTTATGGGAAAAGTCCGAAATTTATGACAATAAAGTTGTACGTTTATGAGAAAAAAAAGTCCTAAATTTATGCAGAAAAAAGTCCTAAATTTATGACAATAAAGTTGTACATTTATTATAAAAGTCATCCATTTACGAGAATATCACAGAACATTTATGAGAAGAAAAGTCATTCATTTAGCAAGAAAAATGTGAGTTTTTTCCTCCTGAATTCCCAAGATTATTCTGCTAATCTGAGATCCTTTGTGAGATGAAGTGGCCCTAAGTGGCCCTAAGTGGCCCTAAGTGGCCCTAAGTGGCCCTCATAGTCGGTGAAGTTTTCCGTGATGTACGGGTGAGTGCTGAGTGGGGGTTGGTCAGCCGTTGTGACGGAGCGCGCCACAGACGCTTGGCCTTCTACGCCAAAGCTCTACATAAAGTCATATTTTATGGCATTGCTTCTCCGTCTTGTCGGATTGTTTCCTGGATCTCCAGTCGGTCGGTCTACCCTGGTACGACACTTTAGCATGCAGTCACCCAAAAGAGCCGCCAGATGTTTGAGTCCTCTACATTCCAGCACATACCGTAGACTGGAGAGGTACACGATATCAGCGGACGCCCTTTTGGACCCGGTCTCCCACCGTGAGGGGGTTCCTGCATGGAGGACGGAGCTCAGTCGTGTTTTTCATGAGCAGGGTAAACTGATGGACGGCAAGGTGATCGACTCCTCGCTGTCCCGGGAGCCTCTTGTGGTGGAGCTGGGGAAAAGGACGGTCATTGCTGGTAAATCAGAAGCTTCATGTCCGGGTGTCTGCGTTGGGGAGTGACGTCATCCGTGTTGTGCTTGTTCTCAGGTCTGGAGCAGAGCCTGATCGGCGTGTGTGAAGGGTCGGTAAAAACCCAAAACCAATCTTATCTTCATGCTGGACTCCAGTCGGTCTACACATGCTCAGGGTCTACGTCCGCTTTCCTTCCTCTCGTTTCAGGCAGAAAATTAAAGCCACTATTCCGTCTCACCTTGCGTATGGGAAAAAAGGTTACCCTCCTACCATTCCAGGTAGGGAACACACACACACACACACACACGCACACACACACACACACACACGCACACACACACACACACACTCTCATGTATCTGCACTGACCTGATAAGGCCGTGTTTTCCCTCCTAAATAAACACGAGATGCTTCACCAGATGTTCAGTCGAGAGGTTCAGACCAACAGGTGTCGTCTAGGGCCTTCTTCCCAAGCGACGCAGAGTTTTTCTTCTTGTCACTCACACACACCCATGCCCTGGAGAGACAACAAGTGTGTGAAAGCTTGTTGGCAAACATCAGAGGAGGAGCCGTGATGCTCGCCACAGATAAATGACTGGAATGCAAGGCCGTTTGAAAAGGAACTGGAATCAGGGGTGTCCAAACTTAATCCCAGAGGCCACTCGGATTATGTACATTTTTTCCCCCCCATTTTGTAAAATGCTAAAAAAAAGAATAATTTATATATGCAGTATATGTAGTACGTGTATGTACAGTACATGTACAGTACATGTACAGTACAGTACAGTACATGTACAGTACATGTGCTTAAAGGCCATGAATAGGGTCATAGGAAATATATACAAATAGACAAGCAGACCTCCTCCAAGAGCGCCACACCCCCAACCCCCCCATGTGTCGTTCACACCAAAATAATCATCCTACATTTGATGGATTCTTTGGGCTTTTCTACCATCTGGTAGAAGCTCCTCCTCTACTTTACTTTCCCCAAGTGGTCTGACCGGTTTTGTGGTCTTACTAAAAACACAATGTTAGTCATTCCTGGATCATTATGGTTCATGATGATGATGATTATGGTTCATCTTGGTTACAAGATTCTTCATTGCTAGTGCGGTGAAGGTCTGTGGACCACCCACACACTCCAGGCATCATCAGGCATCATCAGGCATCATCAGGCATCCGTGTCGTTTGACTAACGATGTTGTCCTCCAGGCGACGCGTCCCTGGAGTTTGAGGTGGAGGTGATCTCAGTGACGCAGCAGACGCCTTGGCAGAAGATGGTGAACGACGTGTTCCCCTTGCTGTGCTTGGCCCTGGTGCCCACCCTGCTGGGCCTGGTGGGCCTCTACCTCTACAACAAAGCCAAAGACCAGAAACCCAGCAGAAAGAAGGCAAAGGACAAGAAGAGCAAGAAGAAATAAGGAAAAGAACTATTTAATAAATTTTTAAAAAGTCCTGGTGTCGTTGATTTGTCTTCTGTTGGGTGTTTGTGTGTCGTCAGCAGCTGGGATGACGGAGAGAAGATCTCTGAGCTCCATGAAGTTCAATAAACTTCTCCTGTGCAGCACGTAACCCCAAACCCAACCCACAATATCAAACGGCTCATTTGCAAACTATTCAGTATGTTTGTCCCTGATAGAAACCTCGAAAATAGTTTTATTGCAATTCATGTCCCATTCATACGTTGGACACACATCGTGAAATTCTTACATCAAATATTCAAGCATGCTTGTGTTGGAGTTGTTATGTAACACTATAACAATTGGAATGTATATTATGTATGTATAGGTGTAGTGTGCCAATTTATCTACAATTTATATTAATATTATCAGTAGCACTACTTTGTCTCCTGATTCTCGGAGTGATACAACCACGTCTGCATACGCGTATGCGCACACATGCCATACCGTTCCGCCAAACGGAATAAAAACCTTTTCAGCATGTAATAAATAAGTTATTTCTGCATGAAATCGCATAATAATATCACTAATGTAAATGAAGAAAGACCAATGCATGTGTCTTACGTTTGAAAAAAAAACGTCGAGCCCGAGCCCGAGCGGAAGCGGTTGCACTACTTTGCGCGGTGCAACCTCTTCCGGTCCTCTTTCCAGCTTCCCGTGCATCATGGTGAGCGCAACACGACGGCCGCTGTAGGCCACAAACGGAATAAAACAGCATCTTTTTAACATTCGGGCACAATCTTAGCCAGCCGTTGCGTGTGTAATCACTACACCCGCTCATAATCCGCCGTATTGTCGTTGAAAGTCAACTGTAACGCTTTGTAAGAGTGTTTTGTCCGGGCCTCCATGCTAGCGGTTCACCAGCTAGCATACTAGCTAGCTTAACATGTGTTCTGTTAGCTAGCCTTGTCAGGGAAGCGTACTATGTAAACTTAACACGACCTACATTATTGTTTTTTCACGGGTAAATGTCATTTAATATTTAGACCAGTGCGAAGTAATAAGCCACATGTATGGATAAAAGTCCTATTTGTCATACGTCATTTCGGCTTCATAGCTGCAGTTGAAATCGTGTGAACGCTAGTGATGTGCAGAGCGAGACCGAAATACATGGCTTGTATTCTTTAAGATATGTATCGCACCAATTTTTAGAAAGTTACTAGACTAATTAAATAAATTTTTAAGTATGGGTTCGGTATCTCCAATGCCAGCCTGAATTTGATTTTGTTGGATCTGAAACAAAATCAGTGGCATCGCTCATCACTGGTCAACACTGGTAGTTTGGATAGCAAATGCGTATGTTTCTTGCATGTATTTGTTTAGTTTAAAGTTTTCAATGCTGCAATCTGCTGCGAATGAATGTATGAATATGTATGGGGAAATACGGGATTTTGGAGTCAGTACTGCCTTGCTTTGTCTGTACTCCACTGAACGCCGCCATCTTTTCCCTGCCAGACCAAGAAGAGAAGGAATAACGGTCGTGCCAAGAAAGGCCGCGGGCACGTGCAGCCCATCCGCTGCACCAACTGCGCCCGCTGCGTCCCCAAGGACAAAGCCATCAAGAAGTTTGTCATCAGGAACATCGTGGAGGCTGCAGCCGTGAGAGACATCTCCGAGGCCAGCGTCTTTGACTGTAAGTGGATGGTGCAAATGCCCGTGTTGCTCGAACCGTGTCTCTGATGCGTGTGCGTCCCGCGCAGCGTACGTCCTGCCCAAGCTCTACGTGAAGCTGCACTACTGTGTCAGCTGCGCCATCCACAGCAAAGTGGTGAGGAACCGCTCCTGCGAGGCCAGGAAGGATCGCACCCCCCCGCCCAGGTTCAGGCCCAACGTGAGTCCCACCCGCATCACTTGCTGTTGGAGGTCAACTAGAATTGCCTCAATACTTTTTTTTGTCTGTTTTTAGGCCGGCGCTCCGAGAGCTCCTCCAAAGCCCATGTAGATCCCACATCTACACTTGAGGAATAAAAGCTTCACAAAATCTTGACATTGCTGACTTTCATTCCTCTTGTAGAAAAACACCACAGCTGTAGACTTATTTTATTTGGAGTAAATCCTTACAGTACAAAACTTGCAGTAGTATGGAAATGCATACATTTAAGAGTTAGCATGGACGTCAAAGCAATATTTAGAGGATGAGTGCAGTACACTGAAACCAACTGGACTACCGGGTGCCTTTTAGGGAACACTTAAAGCCAGCACAGCTTGGGTGGGGGTCTGCAGGGAATTGTCTTTGGCTCTTAGCAGCAGCATTCAATCTTGATTTGGGGGGGTAGTGGGGGGGCTGGTGGTGAGCACTTTACAAAGCTGGTTGGTACCACTGCCAGAACACTTCAAATACAAAGGCACAAAATACGAGATACAGGAAGCAAACCAGCCCAAGTGCTTTGGAAAGTGGACAAACTGTTTGTTGGTTTCCATCCAGTAGAGGAGGCCTCAACTGTTGAAGGCCTGGACTCCACAGTCTAGTAAGGCAGTCAGATAGCTGAGGGATGGAATGACCTATGAGCACGGATGCTTTAAATGGCTCAAATTCACTTCAAATAGAGCTGCACTGCATCTTCTTTCATACCCATGTGCTTCTCAAGACTGATGACTTCTTTCAGTGTTTTTGTGCACACTTGGAGGTAAGAACCGGAACAGATTAGGATATGACCAGGCGTACCTGTTAATTTGACCGACTCCAACATATCACTATCAGGAGAACCAGAGTATAGAGCGGAGGGATCCGCCTGCTGTGGCCCACAAGAGTGCACTCTATTCGGCCACACGCTCCGAGCAACCGCTGTGACGCTACGGACGTCTCTGGAAAAGTTTCTGCACTTTTCAAACGCTGATAGTTTTGGTATATGGTACAGCGTGCTTCCTCAGAAAGTTGACAGGCCGCTAACGTCACACGTAGGAGAAACAAGGAGCACTTCACGGAATTATCGCTATGATGTCATAATTGATATCGGCCCGATAATTATCATGTTCGCCTAGTTTCCAACAATTCATAACCCGCACAGGGTCTCCTTCCTTTAAGACATTGTAGTATATGAAAATATCTGTTTTTTTCCGTTTTTGTACGCTAACTGAGGCAGACGCTAACCAAGGTTTATTTTTAGATGGGTACCTGCCAAAGTGCTGCATGCTGCAAACATGTACACAATCACATTGGCAAATTTTGCACGTTGGGTTGGGCCTGCCTTCACGTCTAACCAGGGGTGTCCAATATGCGGCCTGCAGGCATTTTTAGCCTGCAGCTTCTTTTTATTGGCTTTCTGCATTTGTATATTTTGATACAAAAGCGATGTTCAAGGTTGCATACATTCATTTACTACGCGGACCTTGATGGAAAAATGTTGGATACCTCTGCTTCCAAAAGCTTGAAAATGGGAGCTTAACAACTAACAACTCGCGTTTCCACCTGGCCTACCAGTCGGATAAGTACGACGAGTCTTTGGGCCACCTTGAATAAACATAATCACGCATTTCAAAAATAAAGTCTGAAATTCATTAGAATAAAGTTAGCAATTCATGAGAAAAAAAGCTAAATGTACGAGAAGAAAATTGGACACGTATGAGAATAAATTTAGCAGAATAATGCCATCAATTCACAGGAAAAAGTCATAATTCCATGACAATAAAGTTGAGAATTTGCAAGAAAAAAATGCCACAAATCTATGAGAATAAAGTCATCAATTTATGAGAAAAGTCCTAACGTTACAAGAATACAGTTGTAAATTTACAAGACAGCTTTAGAAAAAAAAAAGTGGTAAATGTACACGAAATAAAGCTCTACATTTATGACAATAGTTTATTCTCTTAAATTTATGACTTTATACTCATAAAAGTGTCATCATATGACATATTTTTGAAAATTCGGTTGTGGGAAAAGAATTTTGCAAGAATAAAGTCTAAATATTAAGAGGGTATTTTTTTTACTAGTATGTAGCTAAATATTGAAGAATATTCAAGAAGCGAGAACAAGATATGAAGTCGTATTCTGGGAAATTAGATTAGGTGGAAAAAAGATTATTATTATGAGAATAAACTTCTAATTATGGGAAAGCTGAAATCGTAGGAAATTTAAAAAAGAGCAGTCATCTTACGAGACAAACGTCAAAATAGGAAGAGAAAGCGAGAGGAAGTCACAATTTGACAAGAATAATAATGGTAAGGGAAAATGTCATTTTAGGAGAATGGAGGTGAAATATAAAATAATGGTCATTTTTGGAATTAGTTCCCTTTGTTCTAAAAATTATTGGGAAGGCGAATGAAGAAAATCCCGGAGCTAAAGGGAACCTTCAGTGGCAGCAGCTGTACCATTACACCACCAGGGCCCGACAGACGCTGTCAATCATCGCACCAGACGCTTGCCAAACCGCCCCAACATGGCAACCGACAGCACGGCAGGCTGGACTTGGAACAGCAAATACGTACGGAACGTGTGGAGCCACCACAGGGTGGCGCTCCGACCGGGCCTCGGTCAGCCTCCATCATACTTCAAGAGAAATGTGCAGCTGCTCCATCCATTCTAGAAAAGACTTTAATATCATCAGAATATTGGGCTACCAGTGCAACAAGAGCAGTCATAGGAGGGAACCCCCAAATCCCACAGTTCATCCACACAAAGGCCATCGAAGCCCACGTTGGCCCCCCTGCACGCTTCTGGAAAGACAACAACAACAACAACAGGTGGCGTGCCCACGCTCGCTCGGCTCGGCTCAGCTCGGCTCAGCTCGGCTCAACACTCACCCACTCCTATTCTGCTAAAAGTGCTTTTATGCTTCACAGACCAGGAAAAGTCCACAATCCTTATGTGGGACATGAACACGGATGTCTTTGTCTTTTCCGTACCCCCTCAACCTATAAAAAGAGAGGCACCTGAGGATGCACGTGATGGGACACACCCCAGGACTACGTTACTGGCGTAGTGACACCTGGCTACTAGCGGGCTAGCGACTAGCGTCGGCACACGCTGGCTCCCGTAGCCTCCCGGAGCCCCCCCAGAGGCCCCCCCAGAGGCCCCCCCAGAGGCCCCCAGAGCCTCAGGCCGTTACCTATGTTGCCATGTGACATCCATGCACCAGGAAGGAAGTACAAGGATGTACACGTATGACACGTTAGCACACAGTTAGCCGTTACGACACGCTGGCAGCATGGATAGAAAGTGTTTGAATGGGCGTGTCCCATCAGGTTCAGCTGCCTGTTTTTCCATCTTCAGAGAAACACGTGTTGATGTCTCCCATGAGGACTGAGGGTGACGAGCCAAACCTTTCCTTGAAAGATGTGAAGGACCTGGACCTGGCGCTTGGTCTTGGTGTGCACGTGATTGACAGCCGGTTCCTCCGCCTTGGAGGAGAGCGAGGAGGAAGGAGGAGGGAGGAGGGAGGAGTCATCCTAAAGTCTTTTGGGAAGGTAAAGTGCTTGACAGCTGACAGGTCGGGTTGGGTCGGTGTCGTATGTGCGTCGGGTGTGAATCCTGAAATCGGGAGCAAGGCACACGTGGGGGGGGGAAAGTGCGTGTTCAAAGTGCTTGTGAAACAATAACATGCCTTCCTTCAGGGCTCTGCAGACCAAAGCAGACCAGGTCCTCGTCGTCCATCCTTCCCTCAGTCCAGGATGTGCTCCCCACGGACGATGTGTGAAGAAAACTCGTAGCGGTCTCGGCTGCGGTGGCCGCAGATGTTACACTCCAGGGGCTGACGGAAGCCATGACAGCCCATGTGGATGGTGAACATGACGTGGTCCAGGAAGAGCACGCGGCAGTGGTCGCAGCGGAAGCAGCGGACAGTTCTCCCCTCGCCGTCCACCACACGCAGCATCTCCCTGGAGGTGGAGGAGGGCGCCGTGGGGGAACCGGGGGCCGGGCCGCGGGGAGGGGGGGCGGCCTGACCTCCGTCCTCCCGTTTTACCTCCCTGTCTTTGGCGTGGGTGGGGCTGTGCCGGTAGTGCGGAGCGGGGGCCGCGTGGTGGTCGCTGGAGTTGGGCAGAAGATGGCCGTTGTTGCTGCTGCACGCTTCGTCCGGCATGCTTTCCGTGTCCGTGGAGTCCTGGCAACCGTTGCTGGGTGAGGATCGCCCCGCCGGGAGGTCTTCGTGGCCCTCTGCTGCCTCCCGCCTCCCCGCCCCAGCGGCCCCCGGCCCGGCCCCAACCCCCGTTTGGTCCAGCCTGAGGCCAAACGCGCCTGCCATGTGAGCCGCGGCGTGGACGGATCGGAGTTCGGAGAGACAGGAAGGGTGAGCGCTGGGCAGATGGAGGGGCTGAAGCGTGTCCACCGCCCCCCCGCCCGGGCCGTATTCGCCTCTGGGACCGTGCAGGACTTCCACGTCTCCTGGATGCGAGTCTGCGTCATCGTAATGAATGTGCTTCTGTCCTGCAGTTGGGAAGATAGCTATTACTACTACTACTACTACTACTACTACTACTACTACTACTACTACTAATACTACTACTAATACTACTACTACTATACACTCCAGCAGTAGGCCATATGCTGCTACTCACGGCATGCTAATATTACATAGTATGATGATGATCATTATTATTATTATACCAGACACTGGTTACTATTATTATTATACTAGATTATTATTATTGTATGACATGATTATTATTATTATAAAACCAGATGATTATTATTCCATATAGACTTGAACTCTGCATATTCCATCCATGTTCCATGCCGCTCAGCACTCAGCATATTGCCAAAATGAAATGACCAATCAGATGCTTTATGAAATATGACGGTGGTCGCTTCCAACATCAGGCTTCAAACATCACGGCTCGACTATGATGGCCTTTCATGGTTGACCTGTAAGTAGTCTACATTTAGGACCATTTGGCCCACATGAAGCATCTCAAGCATAAAAATGGCTAAATGACGTACAATTCAAATGTGAAAGCATTGAGAAGATGCGTTCAAGGACGTAACGTGGCCACTGCTGGAAGGACCAGAAAAAAGAACACATTTCAGTCTCCGATATTATGTCTGATTGTGTCTTCTGTTGACTATATTGCATATCAGGTGTGTAAAGGAGACTATAGGGGTGTTACTTCATGTCTAGGGGGCTCTAATCATGTTAAAATGTGTGTTTAGAAGGTGCTAAACAGGTTCTAGAAATGCGGAATTCATCACGGTGTGGAATCAAGTAACCTCGCTAAACGAGGGATTACTGTAGACGGGTAGCCACACACACTGCAGAGCAGACGTGGCATCTGTAAAGCTGAAGTATGAGTCTACCAAAGAGGTGTTTACTTTGTGACGACGTAAACGCTCTTTCATTTGGAGGTCGCACATCCTGCGGAGGCGCTCTCAGACCCAACGCTGAACTAAGATGCCGTCCACTCACCTACAAATTTCTGAGGCATGGATCTTTTGCGTTTGGTGATGCTGCCGGCGAGCCGATCGATAAAAGTCATCTTGTCTGAGGAGGCATGCAGCGGGGAGTCTGGTATGAAGTCCATCTCCCTAATCTCCTCACCTGCAGAAGCAGATGCAAATATCCTAATTATCCTCCCACCAGGCAGGGGTGTCCAAAGTGCAGCTCCTTTTTACTGGCCCCCGTATATTAATACATAGAAATAACATAAGTCCTTGCTGACCACACACGCTCCTCATCAGCACGTGAAGGGCAGGGGCCAATGTGAAGAATCAACATCTGGCACTGTTGGATCTGAAGGAGGTTCTAAGTAGAGCTTCAACATGGAGGGAGAGAAAAAGCAGCTGATAGCCAAGAAGCATTGAAGTGGAATAGGCTGTTGATCAGCTGATCAAAGGTTTCCCATGTTTGGTGCTCTCCTGCTCATTCCAAACCTTGAAGGAGACCAGGCCTTTGGAGATGTGCTTTCTTCTCTGGCAGATGGCGTCTGATGGTTATGGGCCTTCATTTGGGCCCGGATGGTCCCGTGTCTTGACGGACAGCCAGTTTCAACAGCCTATTCCACTTCAATGCTTCTTGGCTATCAGTTGCTTTTTCTCTCCCTCCATGTTGAAGCTCTACTTAGAACCTCCTTCAGATCCAACAGTGCCATATGTTCATTGTTGCTCTTAAGATTTGGATCAGGGGCGTGTTAGTAGTTACATTATTTTGCTTTGTCAGCGATAACATGGAAGGTTTTGCCGTTAGCATGTGTAATACTCGCCCCCGTGCCCTTACATTATTTCTTGATGCGGCCCTCTGAGGAAAATATTTGGACACCCCTGACGTGGATGAAGGATGCTCACCTGGATTCTGAGCGCTGTTGGGCTGCCTTGGCTCCACGCTCTGCAGGTAGTTGTAGCAGCGCTCCAGGTGCTCCTCCAAAGTGCTTTGTTGCTTGTAACTACGACCGCAGTAACTGCACTTGTACGGCTTCCCCACCGTCGGAGAGGATACTGGAGCAAAGTGGAAGGAGAGCATTTAGGTTTGATAGCGTGACATGAAAAAAACAAACAGGTGCTTGCCTACCAGCATGAGTGCGAAGGTGGCCGGTGAGCGCATCTCTCCTTCTGCAGGCATAGCTGCAGAAAGGACATTTAAAGGGCTTCTCTCCAGAGTGCAGCTTGATGTGACGGAGCAGGTTACCTTTCTGAGTGAAGGAGGCGCCACACTGATTACACTGGAATGGGCGCTCACCTGCAGGAACAAACCTATTACCTGGAAAGGCATGCTCCTACGTGCCTTTTCCTTGCTTTCATTGAGCACCTACCCGTGTGGCTGCGTTTGTGCACCATGAGAACATTGGGGCCGATACAGATCATGCCACAGATGTCACACTTCAACTTCCCGTTGGGCAGCCTGACGCCCTCGTGGTTGGACAGCTCCCTGTAAGCCCCCGCCACCTCCGTTGGCCCCTGATCCGGACCTCCTTCCTCCACTCGCTCCACGCGCTCGTCCTCATTACTCGGACCGGGGTCTTCATCGCTGTACAACTCCACCTTAATGGAGTTGGCTGCAGAAATCACATAAAAGATCATGAGGAACATTCCACCATCCATATGATTCAATATACCATATACTTATGGCATGATAAAGCTTCAAATGGCTTTACGCTCATATGAGCCAATATAGTCGGCAGAATAAGAGTAAATAAGCCATGCAAGACGTAAATAAAACTCCTGCTTGGGTTGTGTCCACCAGGGAACCTTAGTGAGGAGTCCGGCGCCCGTCTCACCAAATACTGACACCTGATGGCCCATGTAGAATACTAATTAAGAATAAGTACAATTTGCTTAAATATGCTGAATTATTCCTAATAATAGGACACATGAAAGATTGATCATTTATTAATTGTTTTTTTAATAATCAATATTCAAACTAGGACACTGCTATGGACGCCTGTAATGGAAACAGCCGTAAAAATGTCTACTTTCAACACTGGCTTATGTCCTGTGTCCAAGTGCTACTGTACCCAACACTAGCTGGCACCTCCCCCTCCACACCCGACAAATAGGCCTCACACACTCAGAAGGTGTATTTTAAAAGTATACAGCGTATAGCCAAGCACCACTAATGAATGATGATTATAATGGCATCAGAGTCACGGTGTCGCCTTCGGCCTGGTCGTCAGGCTGGCGCTAGAACCGCACTTCCATCTCAGATGTGATGCTTTATGAGCACGCGAGTATAAATGGCTAGCAAGATAACAAAACAAAAACTGCTGATGTCAGTGACAAAAAATAAATACATTTATGGGGATGCCAACGCTAAATCACAAATTTAAGTACTTTTACACCATGAAGGCCACCTAAAACAGCTCATTTTGGAGGAACCCCCCTACCCCCACCTACACACACAAGCGGACGACTTTTTTCACAAATAAAAAAACATTTCTTCAATCTAGAATCTAGAAATTAGCAAGGACCCAAACGCCAGATCAGGAATATGCGGGGGCCTACTCCAAGTACTGTTATACCATGAAGTATCCACCTAAAAATGGAAAAAAGGAATGGGCGAGTTTTCTCATAAATAAATCATTCATTCATTTCCTACCGCTTATTCTCACGAGGGTCACGGGAGGTGCTGGAGCCTGGAGCGGGGGGTACACCGTGGACTGGTGGCCAGCCAATCACAGGGCACATATAGACAAACAACCATTCACACTCACATGGACAATTTGGAGTCGCCAATTATCCTAGCATGTTTTTGGAGAGAACCCACGCATGCACATGCAAACTCCACACAGAGCTGGCCGAGGGTGGGATTGAACTCGGGTCTCCTAGCTGTGAGGTCTGCGCGCTAACCACCTGACCGCCATGCAGCCATAAATAAATCATATTTTAGAAAATCACAAATCCACACATTTGTGAGGACATGACGGCTGCATTGTAACTATGCAGGGATCCACTCAAAGTACTTTTACACCATGAAGTATCCTCCTCCAAATAGACTATTTTTGGAGAGAAAAACACGAACGGGTACACTATGTGAGGACTTTTACACCATAAGGCGTCCATGGCAAAACACAAAAGCGTGGGTTGATCCACATGGTAACAAACAGGTGGATCAACTGGAAGTACTTTTCCACCATGAAGTGTCGACCTACCACTGAGGGAGCGGTGAGGAGAGGTTTCCTTGCTGTTTGGGGTACTCACTGTCGGACCACCAGGACCTCCTGAAAAGTCTCTTTCCATTGACGAGTCCCCGCTAACTGGAGCACAAAAACACACTTCTTACTCCCATTATTAGAACTTGCTGAGCTGTTCGATGTCTGTATTACACCATAATAAACATAACAATAATCAACAACCTCACCTGACATGTAAGACTGGCCATTGCATTCTTCAACATCCATGCTAGGCCCCACGCTGAAATGACAGTTCTAATGAACGTAACATTATCAACACGAAATGATATTCAGCACAGCGAAATGATATAGCATCTATCTACTGTAGACAATGAGGGATCACAACCGGCAAATGACGTAAGCAGCCTTGTCAAGCGTGAGCCCGGAATTCAGAAAGCTCCAACTGTACAATGACAGCATGTATATAACAATGCCGATGCCTATATGACCTGTTTTACGACACTGAAAGCCACCACAGAGCGAACTTTAACACTCGCCGCTACGACTCAGCTGATCGCCTCATTTCGAAACACTTTTCATTCGGAGTTAGTGTCATCGGTCAGTATTGTGTCCGTGTTCGTGGGTACGTATGTCAATGTAGATTCCCCTGTATTTGCGCAGTAACTTCACAGCTAAATGACGAGGCGGCCTTGGTGGCTAAACTAAGGCTAGCCTCCCGTGTGCATGTGTGCTACAGCCAAGTTAGCTACAAGCAACATCGCAACATTTATATTCGTTTTTGCTTGCTTGACAACGTGGCTACAAGTGAATGCAGATATTCACACCTGGTCGCTGACCAGTGTAACACCAGATATGAAATAATGATGTCGACGATGGTTTGTCGCTAGAATAACAAACATTAGCTACATGCTAGCAAGAGCAGCCAGTGTTTCCTCAATGGTTGCTATGGCACCCGCAGCCTCACCGAATGCTATGGCTAGCCACCGACTGACAAGCTAGCGAACTCTACATGAAGCAAAGTAACGGGAACCGACGTATTTCGACGTACATTTACTTTTCCCAGTCCCCGGTTGTCTATTGCGTTACCTGTTCCGGGCAAAGGCGACGAGCGAGGTTATTCGGCTTGAGCATCTGCCCGTTTGGGTTTATGACGACGACATTCCCGGCAGGACTACCTAACGCACCAAACTATTTCCGGTTACAGCTTCACTGTGCGTTCAATATTTTTGAATTATTAATCAAACGCCTTAAAGCAAACAAATATTGTCACATTTATTCTTGTAATATAACATTGTACCTATTTTTAGACTACAAACAGACCGGAAAATGAATGATATATAAAGGAAATAAATTCGTGATTCGTGAAAGCAGTATACAGCAAATGTGATCAGGGAGACAGGTAGGAGAGGACTTGATGTTTCATCTGGAGGGAAAGCACACAAAGAGAGAGATGTGACAGAAGCCCTGCGCTGTTTCTAGGATCGACTGCAAAAAAAGTCAGACTTTCTATATGACTTTCTATATGATGCTTTGCTGTTTTTAAGGACCTGTCGCCAAAACACGTGTCAAGGATCTGGTTTTTGACAAGAGTGCACTGTGCCGTTCTTAAGGACCTTAATGGAAGAAGAACACTAAATAAATAACCTGTAAGGACACACTACTTAAGATGATAGTGAAATCTTCTAAATGACGGGTGTTTTGTTGTTTTTAAGGATCTACTGCAAAAACATCCCAGTTTAAAACCCTATACGTCACAGGACCGCTGTTGTTTTTAGGGACGCGCGCGCGTGTGTGATACTGTTGAACAGGCTTGGGTTATAGTTCAACTCTGTTGTATGTGGCATGTGGTATTTGTGTCTCAGCAACCTGTCGTAAACAGCCATCATGGCAGCAGGCTGTGGGCGTCAGGGGGGCCACTGGTGGCGTCATGTAGAATTGCAGCACATGTGACGTCAGCGCCGCTTTTACGACGGTGTGCTTACACAATGACACTTTCCGTCACTTACGCCTGCGAGCTGTAGACGCGTCCAAAAAAACCAAACAAATCTTCACCGCCTCTTTTTCAAGTCCAGGCGAGCGTTTCTAAATTGTAATCTCTCGCTCGACGTCGTTTATTGTGCCGCATTGGAAAGAAGACATTACTGTTTCCGCGATAAGTACATGTTGTACTTCCTGCGGTGAGCTCGAGCCGAGCCGAGGAGAGGCCCAGCGGCGCTTCCCCCTAAAAGTTTGTTGTTGTCACGTGACGGGAGACGAATGTGGCGTTAAAAGTTGAGTTTGGACAGTAAAACTAGCTCGGCCTCATCCACATTTGCTCGATCACTTCTCCGACGATGCCTCAGCCCAAGTGCAGAAAGATTGCTGTGATCGGTTACAGATCTGTAGGTGAGTAACCCTCTCCGGCTCGGTGCCGTGCTAGCTAGCATGCTAGCAGGCTAAAGTCCTGGCTTTGTTTTCCTGGTGGCTGGCAGGCTGACCTCAGCAACATGCGCTCTTCTTTCACCCAACGTTCCTCACACACGATCTTCTAACGACCAAAAACTGACCGCTAACACTTGAAAAACCCCCAGGTCTGCCGCTGTGCATTATTTCTAGCAGGCTGGTCTGTGATGGAACAACTTGATGACATTCCTATTTGTTGCTAGGCTAGGCATGTTCTTTCTACATTTAACGTCAAACACACAAACGGGAAAAAGTAGCAAAAATATACCACGAAACTCAGTATAACACTTCACAAGTCCGCATGCCAACAGGAAGAAGCAGAGCATATTTAATCCAACCCGGTTTTACTCTCCCATTTCCCGTGTTTACATGTGTAAAACTAGGGCATGTCAACCGTTCAAATATTTCATCGCGATTAATCTCATTTTGTCCATAGTTACCTCAAAATGAATTGCAGATGAAAATATGTTTTTTTAATGTATAATAAGTAGGGAACATTTCTCTGTGGTAAACGATATGCAACTGCAACGATAATTCCGTCCAATTTTATGTAAAAGGATATCAATTTGGGAGTTATGGGCTATTATTTAAAACAATACAGTCAGCAAGCATATTTTTGTATCACTATTTTTCTTCATTATTGGCATGTTAGCTCTTAAAATCGCCCACAAACGTTGAGCAAATCCTAAATGTGAGCGAGTGAGACCTCTCACACAAACATGATTTTGTTTATTTGTGTCAGCTGAAAATGGTTTTATTTTCATTTGAACATGCATCAGATTACAATTGAGTGCATCACATAATCAGTTCACAGTTCCACTGTGAGATAATAAGATTTGTTTATTTATGAAACTGGTTTTAAATTATAAATGTTTGTCAGTAATAAGCCAATTTAGGAACGTTCAGAAAGGATTATTATTAAAGATTTGCCCAAATGCACCTTTCCTTCATGAAATGTACAAATAAAAATAACTAAAACAGGGCAATAGTCATAAAGCATTTCATCCAAATTGCAAACCTAATGTCATTTAATTTATCTTTTAAAACACATTAAAATACATAGAAATTAATAATTATATTACAATAAATATTATTTTATTACAATACTATAACAATTACTTAGAAATCCCACAGTTTTTGAATGTTTAATGTGAGCCGCAATTTGTCCTACTCTTTTGACGGTCATTGAACGCACCCTCTACCTACTCCGATGCAAAGAGGGCTGTATGGATGTATTTGGGTGTATTTTCCCCCCTTTTCTTTCACCTCCTATTTGCTCCCGAATGCTGATACTATGTGGGAATGCATAAAGGTAAGATTTGATGACTTTGAGTGCTAATGTGCATCATTGTGGTAGTTCCATGCTAAATGGCTAATGCTAGCAAAACACTGGACTTCAGCCACAGTCATCACATTGACAGCCCGTCAATAGCAGCTGGAACTCCAATTTAGCTGGCAGTTCAATGCCAAAATCATCAGATATGTAAAAATGTGAAAAGCACTGGTTAGTTGGGCCACTCTTATGCCAAGGTAGCACTGGATATGGAAACCCATTAACACAAACACAAAACGGATGGATAATACAAAATATATCGTGAATAACTTAATAAATGTGAATAAATTGTCAAATCATCGTTTGTTTGGGTTCAGCAGATCCAAAAGGATCTTTTTTATGAACTACTTTTTACTTACCTGTGATGTCCGATAGCACCTTTTTTTTACCCATCCCATACTGAGAAAAATTCAGGCTGGTATCGGCGATGTCAATAATTTTTGCAAATTTGTCCGAATTTTAAATGGTGTTTCAAATCATAGCAGGAAGGATACAAGTCATTTCATTCATTTATTAATGAAGTCAATTTTACATTCAAATGACATGTTGAAGTATTGTTAAACATTTAGTTTAAACCCTGAAGTATGTATATTGAGGTGGTGGGCTGATTTACAATATAGCCAAGCCAGTGGACACCACCAAAAATGGATGACAAAACCATATAAAATATGTAAAAATTGAACAATTTTGAACAATAAAATACGTAAATGAATACAAGTTTGATGAAAAACTACAATCAAAATAAAGTTCATTCCCAATTCACACATGGCTCTGGTGACTTGTTTCAACAGACAAGTGTTTCAGCCAAACATGACCTCAAATGCCGGAAGTATCAAAAGTATCAATGTTTTGATTTGACTGTGGATTTTCCAGCCTTAAGAGCTGCCATCAGTTTAGTACAACAGTTCAGTACATCCCTCCAACTTCCAGTACACAGCATTACAACATGCACATATAGGCACTTCCTGTTTAGTGGGAAATAAGCATGGAGTACACCTTTTTGACTCATGAAAGAAGAATCAATCTGATCAAATTTAAATAAAGCCAATAGTTAAAGGTAATGGCTTTTTTGTCCATTTGCCGTCTGCAGGAAAGTCATCTCTGACTATACAGTTTGTGGAAGGACAGTTCGTCGACTCCTATGACCCCACCATTGAAAATAGTAAGTAACAGTATGGAGCTGACGCACATTATCAATGTTTTCTTGTATTTTAACAAAGATGTTAATTCCTCTCTAGCTTTCAATAAAATGGTCTGCGTCAACGGGCAGGACTTCAACCTTCAGCTGGTTGACACAGCCGGACAAGTGAGTTGTTTGTCTCCAACATGCTGACACATTTTCCATAGAGCAGAGCAAGATGGAAAGGTTCAGGTGAAAATAAATGAAAATGTGCTCATCCAGTTATCCATTCGAGTCAAATGTCGCCATAATTTCTTTCAAATATCACAAGGCCTTGTTGATATCACAAACAATACTGTATCTTATTTGGTAGTGTGATCATGGTATTTATTTACCAAGCAGATGCCTGACGCTGTCGCTGGCTTGTAATGTATACCGCGTGGGAAAATCAGTACGCCTTTGTTCCAAAGCCCAAAATTCAAATAGGAAGAAGACATGTAACGTTGCAGCCCTGCTTTTTGGTGATACTCTGGGTAGCCCAGGTCGCAGCCACATGTGTGTGACGTGCTGATTTGTAAGCCGTAGACTGGCTGCAGAAGTTGTTTGTCATGTCAAAGAAACTGTACGGATGCTCGGGTTTCTTTCAGGTCCATCACTCGTTCGGCCAACGCGTGCCTTTCAGGTATTTGCTGCTGTTGGGTTTGGGAAAAGCGCCATACTTGCCGACGCCTTCTGTGCACCCCACATGCATAATTAGTGCAGTCAACGCAAGTTCAGACATTTCATTGCAAAGCCATTTCTATAGCTTTGGGACTCCAGCCAACCACAGTGAGAGCCATTATCCACAAATGATGAAAACACAGAACAGTAGTGAACCTTCTCAGGAGTGGCCAACCACAACGACCCCAAGAGTGCAGCCACGACTCATCCGAGAGGTCACAAAAGACCCCACAACAACATCCAAAGCAGTGCAGGCCTCACTGGCCTCAGTTAAGGTCAGTGTTCATGAGTCCACCATAAGAAAGACCCTGGGCAAAAACGACCTGAATTCCAAGACTAAAAGTACTGCTGAACAAAAAGAACATTAAGGCTGGTCTCCACTTGGCCACAAACATCTTGATGATCCCCAAGACCTTTGGGAAAATACTCCAAAGTTGGAAGGCGTGTGTCCCATTCCATCTGGCATTTGAGGAAAATTAGAGTCAAATATGGTGGTGGTAGTGGGATGGCCCGCTGCTTCAGGACTTGGAAGATTTGCCGTGATCAATGGAAGCATGATGGTGCTGAAGGAGAATGTGGGGCCATCTGTTGGTGACCTCAAGATGAAAGCAACTTGGTTTCTGCAGCAGGACCATGATCCAAGACACAGCAGCAAGTCCACCAAAGCAAATGAGAACTTTGTCCTGAGCTGGATCCTATGGAGATGCTGAGGCATGACCTTCAAAAGGTTGATGCTGGAAAAGCCTCCAATGTGGCATCAAGTGTTGACTTGTGTTATCATGGACTAATATTTACATTTGTTGATGATCTGCAACATTGAAGTGGGACATGTGAGGTTATGGTGTAGAACCAGTCATGTTTCTAGTATGGATCGGATGTCCTTGGTGTGCACAGTGTACGGCTCGCTTCACTTCATAGGAAGCCAGCATGGGACGCAAGGTCGATGCTCGTATTTGTCCTGGAGGCGAGGGAAACCTACCATTCATCAGGAGTCCCGGGATAACCTGAACATGGGAAGAAAGGCCACCTTTCCCTGGTTCAACTTAGTGCGTGGTGATCTTACTCCTTGGTGGTCACCACTACTACCTTCTCTATGAACAGCAAAATAAGAGATTTGGGGAACGGCCAAAAGGTGGTACGTGTGGTTGTGACACTAAAAAGCCATCCTATCATTTGCAGGACGAATACTCCATTTTCCCACAGTCCCACTCCATGGATATCCACGGCTATGTCCTTGTTTATGCTGTGACTTCAATGAAAAGGTATGAAGTTGTGTAGGCATCTATAACATGTTCCTAAAAAGGTTATACAGGGGATCCCCACGTGTTCACTGCCCTGCTAATGTTTGGATTGTTTGTTTGAGGGAAAACCTGTGTTTAAATGATGTGTGTGTAATCTGCATAATTAGACGGTAGAACACCTACGTTGGCAAAGCTGGACTTGCACGGGACGTTGTCAGAGGCAAACTTCATCTTCAACAAGCCATCAGCAGCCGATGAACTCACATGCCTGCCTCGCTCACGGTGCAACCAAATGTAACCCGGCCTGGAGCACCGTGTAACTGTACCACGCCGACTTTGCGGGTGTCAAGATGGATGCTCCCTTATAACCTGCAGATCATGCTGGGAGGCCCACTTCCCCAACAGGAGGTTACCCAGCATGCCTTGTGGGTTACAAATGAGTATAAAATTGTATTGTTTTGCCTCCATACTCGCATAGTCCATGTGGCACAGTTACATGGTGGTACTTTTGGTTGCACCGTGAGTGAGGGGGGCGCTTGGTGTGATGGCCTCCTGTCAGTTTGTGTTGTTTAATTGGCATCTGAATTACCCAGGGGATCTTCTGTAATATGTGCCATTAGTGGTTAGGAATGGAACATTTCAGTCAACCTCTTGTTCTCTTTGCCCAGTTTTGAGGTTGTTCAGGTTCTCCATGACAAGCTGCTAGACATGGTTGGCAAGATTCAGTAAGTTGCTTAAATGCTTTCATTTGAATGCTTCTCCATTTAAAAAAGTGTTGAAAGAAGTATGTTTCCTATTTTTAGAGTTCCAACAGTCCTTGTTGGCAACAAAAAAGATCTTCACATGGAACGGTAAGCACAGCACCAGATACCACACTAGAACTAGAACAGTGTCCTAGAACTAGGGACGGGTACCGCTAATGCTACTTTAACATAGCACGTAGCATGTTGGCTTTCTTTCACGACAGAAGACCAAGCCTGGGTGAGGGACCAATGTTTACACAAACAAGGAGATGAATTAATGTCCATTCTTTAGTCTATGGAGACAATCAAACCTCCCTGGTCTTCAAGAAGGCACGTCATGTGACGTGACTGCTGCAGCCTGCTGTGGAGAAACGTATCAAACGTGTTTTAACACCAAAACCTCATTTTTGTATTCCTGTCACGATAACACATTTTTCCTACAAATGATTGCCAACAAAGTATATTGTTGTGGACATTATGAATGTAATGATAATGTATGGTGTAATAATGCGGGTACACGTGTCAAAAAGAATGAAGTTTCATTTCATTTACCATTCCAATTGGAATGTCGACTAAGAACCAGCAACAAAAGAGACAAATATATTATTATTATTAATATTATTTTTATGAAAATAAATGTCTCTTAGCAGAAATTGCACTTAAATAAAAAAAATCTAACAAATATTAACTCATTGGCTGCCAGCCATGTCCAGAGAACAGAGAACAGAGATCCATACTGCCAAACTGCCATTTTTGCTCAACCTTGAAGAACTACTATGTACAAAAAATCATCCCAAAACATTTGGATGACAAAATAAATACATTTATTCACAGATTGACAACATAACACAAAATAATCACCCATTTACAGATGTGTGTGTGTGTGTGTGTGTGTGTGTGTGTGTGTGTGTGTGTGTAAGCTATAGATGTGTGTGCAAACACAATGTCACCCCATCCTTGGCCTTGGTGACCCATCCCCAATGTAAGCTGCCTGTACTTTGGTCTCTGCTGGATTCATGGTATTCCTGTCCAAGCTGTTGCTGCCCATGGAAAATAGACGTGGTGCCCCCTGCTGGGACGGAAACACATTGCCTGCAAGTCTGATATTGACACACAAGATGCATTAGAGATCACAGATACACGTCTGTAGCTCCGGTGAAAAAAGCTAAAGATGTCCACAGATGTCTTTAGCAGTCAATGTTACTTTTTAAAAGATGTCTTTGGCAGCAAATGAGTTAATAGAATAACATCTAAATGAATCATAATAATAATAATACATGTTTTGTGGGAGATAAATGGACACCTTTTAGCACATAAACACAAAAGTACAGTTGAGTACCGGTATCGATTCCCAGGTATCTGTACAAAGGTGAAAGGTGGCATCCCTGGCAATAAAGAAGATGTCGGGGTTTGACAGAGGCAGCAGCTGTAGCATTACACCACAGTTGTGCGGGTAGGGAGGGGCATGCTTGCTAGTATTACCACATGTAGTGGTACTACTGCACCCAGTGAGCCACGAGGGAGGATTGTACCAGTACCAGACCTCGCCGGGGGTTAGACCTTCCATTGTCATGTTTCTCAGGGTCATTAAGCCGGAGGAGGGAAAGAAGCTGGCTGACTCCTGGGGTGCTGCTTTCATGGAATCCTCAGCCAAGGAAAACGAGGTATTGCTACACGTCTTGTTGTTGTGTTGCTTTTGTTGCTGACCAGCACGCTTGACCCGTCCAGACCGCCGTGGAGCTCTTCAAGCAAATCATCCTGGAGATGGAGAAAGCCGATGGGAACGCACCGCCAGAGGAGAAGAAGTGTGCCGTGATGTAAAGGTGCATTCAGGACACAGCTGAAGTCGGGAGGCGCAGCTTCACCGGCTTGCCAGCGGCGACCCCCCACCTCCGACACAACACGGCAGCGATACCATCTCCACTTGTTCCAAACGATTCCAATAATGATGTCCCTAAGAAGAAGCTCTTTGATTGAGGCAGAGGAGCACCTTTTTCTTCTTTTGATGATTTCAGGTGGCCATCATTTTAGCCAAATGCCCAGAAAACAAACTTGCCAACATGGATCCCCGTGAACTGTATCAGCATGTAATGCTCATTCTCTGTCATGCACCATGGGGGGTGTAGCTGCGGGGTGCTGGAGTGGCAATGTAAGGTCACGTTACAGTCATCCCTCGCCGCACAGTGGCCCCGTCATCATCATCATCATCATCATCCCTTGCGCTATGGCTGTTTTTCAACCATTCATTGATAAATGATCCCTGGATAGTACTCACCATAAATATGCAAATTGAAGCTAATTGTATGCCCAAATGAAGCATGTTTAAGGATAACAATGGCTAAATGAAGTCAAGTACTACTACAGTACAAGCCAGTGAGACCACCAGTCAACCTGTGAATGTAGGGTTCTACATTGGCCACTAGGTGGCAGTCATTGTTGGTTAAGAGAGCAACACATGAAATCATCTCATAGACTCCAGAAGAATACCAAGGGGCGCACCATAATTATCAGACCGACTGAGGGAATGATCATGTCATACCGATACATATAATAGCTCCAAAAAATCCTTCAATCAAATCAAATGAGCCTTTTACCCCCTCCCCCCCTCTGTGACGTTGACGTCCCCTCACCTCACTTGTAAACAAACGTTGGCTTTAAGAGGAAGGAGGTTGTACCTAGTACTTCCTGATGAGGGAGGAAAGTACAACACCAGAAACCTTATCAGCTACCAGCGCTACCATGTTTTGACAATGCTAAAAGTTTGCCAGAGACCTGCCTGGCGTCACAGAGGCTGCTTGGAGCGTGTGCCCTAATACAGTGCACCTTGCTGCCCCCCCCCCCCCCCCCCTATATAGTCTGCTTCTTCTGATAGTAGTCATATCATATTTCTTCCAGTCATCCTTACATCTATATTTTTAAAAAGTTAGCAGTTACCGGTACCGTATCGGTCTTGACAAGCAGAAAGTTATCAGTTTGAAACCAAAGATCTCATACATCATCAACATAATAATAATAACATGAGTTATTGCTGCAACCATAGCCCATGACAAGCCGAAACTCACCTCTGAACCCCTGACAGCACTCCCGTCTGGTTCTATCTAATATGTTATAATATGTAAAGGTGGCTATTCCGTGTCTGGGTGGCTCGAATAAAGTTAAAGGAGATTTAGAGGATCATAAACGGGAAAATATTTCACTTAGAGCAGGGGTTGGCAAACTTTTTCACTTGCGGGCCACAATGATTTAACAAAATGGATGGGGGACCAGAATATATTTTACACGTAACAGTCCACCTGGAATTATTTTATCTTTAAAAGTGTCATGCTAGATGTGCTTGTGTCCCCTTTTCAGTAGCACTTTGTAAACAGCAGACTACTTCAAATAACAATATTGATAAAACAGTTACTTCAACCATCACATCTTGGCCCAAGCCATGATGCCAGGTTGGATGTTAAGTTTCAATCAAATACTTGAGAAAGAACAGGCGGGCTGTACGTGGTTCTCAGGCCGCAGTTTACCCACCCCTGACTTAGAGGAATCCTACTTGAAGGAAGTGAACTCATGGTGGTGGGTTGTGGAAGCGGCAGACCGCCATGGACGAGGGATGACCGTACAGTACTGGAAATGTGGTGCCCCCCACGTCACAGGGGTGGATAGCCTTCATGAAGCACTAATGTTGATCACATGACTCCACCATAACCTCTCACGCTGTTGATCCGTCACCCGCTCCCTTTGAGCTTTCCTGCTGAGCGGATGACGGCCCTTCCGTCAGGCCTGCAGCTGTATGGGGCCCTCAGATAAACGTGGCCTCCATTAGGAACCAGCCTAGAGCTTTGCCACTTGTGTATTTTTCTGAGTCGTAGAATAGAGTTTGATATTTTGGATTGGGATGGAGACGTGTATTCTTCACACCTTTTTGAGATTGTGGTCATGCTGTGAAAGGACGTCATTCACCTTTGGATTGAATTATCACTGCCAGACGCTGACAAGTGGATGCGCTCAATAACGGATTGTCCCCTGGCTCTTGTTGCCTTCAAGGACACACATCTGTGGACTATAATCACATTATTCATAGACCCCACCCCCATGTACAGTAGTTGCTAATGATTGTTTTTATCAAGTGCTTTGCTGAGTACGTTTCGTATCTCATGATGATGAAAGATGGACGGAGGCTGCTGATGCTGTGTCTTGTGCCTTACACATGTTCCAAGTTGGCTCCAAACTGCTTCCCTCCATGACCAAAGGTGCTCTTAAAGGGTTTCTACTTCTGTCTGGCAACGTGATCCCATTGGGTGGCGGCGTTTCAGCAACACCGACGCCCACGGTGGTCTGCGTTCATTCAGACATCTTGCTGTAAACAGTTTGTATATAAAACCTGTTACTCATTTGATGTCTTTTTGTCTCTCCGTTGTGAACAGGGAGCCACTGCTTCCCCACAGGACTGCCATCTATTTGTGGTGGCGGCTGGATGTCTAATGTTGAGATTGGATACTTGGACATGACACATTGGCAAATAAAACCCACAAAAGCCAAACATGTTTACAACTGCAAATTGACTTTATTCTGTCCCTTTTTCAAATGTGACACCTGTGAGAGAAACCTAAGTACATTATGATCATATATACATTCAGTAACATTAAAAACAGCTCAGATAACCAATCATATAACAAACACTCCAGATTACCTGCACTGTGTGGGTGAGCAAATCAAACGCTCCTTTTCCTCCTGCTTGGCTTGCTGTAACTTCCCCTGAACTCACTTGTTAACGTTCACTTTCCAAAGAAACAAAGAAAACACGGAGGGCACCCAAAACCTTACCAGCCATCTGAAATGCCAGCACTGTGGCGTTTGAAAAGTGCCAAAGGTTTGCCAGGGACCTCTGTGGTGTCACACTCGGACTGTGTGCCCCAATACAGTGCACCAGACTGGGCCACAGCAGGTGGCTCCTCCCCCTCTATACTCTGGTTCTCCTGATATCAGTAATGTCATGACATTTCAACAGGTACAGTTGGTCAAATCGGAAGTGAATAATGCTGTCTTTTTAAATAAAATGACTCGCTGACATTCTATTACCTCACAAATCACAACGAGATGACCGTCATTACATCGGGGACAACTACTTTTTTGGCTGCGCCAATGATACAAGGATTACGATAATTTCAGCCATTTCCATTCATCAAGCTATTCGCTTGTGTTGGACGATACTTCAAATTATTAACTAAATAATAGACCATTATATTCGATACAGATGTGTTTTTCTTTGACAATGTTCAAGATCATGTACATAGATCATGTATTTTATTTGCTATTGTTATCGATATAAGAATAATGTGATAACAATTCATAAGTCCACAAAATTAAAATGGCAACCATGTGTCGACACTATCGACGTTTGCACCGCCCCGCCCACCCCGGGTGTACGTACTACTGGAGCGGATGTTCGTCACACGCCGGATTTCCAGGAGCGAGTCGGCTGTCGTACAGCAACCCGGGACGGCTGTGGAGGGAAAGTGTCACGGCGAATGGACCATGGAGTGTGTAAGGCCACCACACAACCTTTATTTTCCCCAACTCTGTTTATTGAAACCTTGTCAATGTTGTGCAGCGCGCCAGTCAGATCCAGGCTAGCGGTAGCAACCATGCTAGCCAACCGATTGGAATGCTGCGCCGTGGCTAAGTTAGCTGTGGTTATTCCAACAATCTATTTCGTTCTGCTAATAGAATCCACATCTCAGTCCGTAACTCAACGCCTTTTCTGTTCTGCCTGACTGTAAAAAAGCTTATAAACTAACAAAGATGATATCAACAGGCGTTAGACCTGCTAACGCTAAGCAGCAAGGAGGATTTTTGCAAAGACGCTAGCTCAAATACAAATACTTAATATAAGTATTTGTAAAGAAATATCTACATTAAAAAACAGGACAACGTCCATTTATCCAGTTTGAAACATTGCTAGTGCCGACTAGACTCCTTACCGAATCATTAAGAGTGACCACAAAGCAGCTAACTCCCAATTATGTCTCTTAAAGTAGCATAAAATGATATTTAACACCGAAGATATTCTGTGCTCACTTTGTTTCATTCAGTTTATTTACTTTAATGCCGTCTGCTTTGTGTTGAATGAATATGAATAATGGCAAAGTATATTCTTCAGTGATGCTTTCCGATCCGATGCTGTGTAGAAATTGGGGATGCTATTGGCGAGACAGGCCTGAGTCTGAGTCTGAGTCTGAGTCTGAGATTCCCTAGGGAACACATTCACTGTGACACTGCTTCAGTGGGAGTTTGATTTATTCTTATCCTGTCTACTATGTTGGCTGAGCCATTTAAAGCCTCAAAGAAATAATCTGTGTAATCGGAGTGTTATAGGTGACTATAGGGGTGTTGTTCCATGTCAAGAGGGCTCTCGTGTTAAAAAGCATATTAAGAAGATCTTATTCCTCTGCCATAACTGTGAAATATTCATTTGATCAATATTGACTCCTACTTATGTCAATAAACTTATCATGGCTGGGTCTGGAACCAATTGCTTGATAAATCAGGGATTACTGGCTATGGAGCTGCATATTCTGGGGAAAAATGGAAATAATTCCACATGGACAGTGAAATCTATATGGTGAACGTAGTGCACTTGGATATCATTAATGGCAGGAAAAACACAATACCAAGATGAACTAATGTCATGTTTTATGGTGTTACTGACATACCTGTACCAAATAGTTGCAAGTAGATATGATACCGATAATAGTCTGGTTCTCAAGACTGGAGTTTGTGGACACCTGGAGGTAAGAAGTACTGGAACAAATGAGGATCTGTTGATTAGTCCTAATAAGATATGATGACATGGCCACCACTACCAGGAGAACCGGTGTATAGCGGGGCAGGAGCCACCTGCTGTGGCCCAGCAAGGTGCACTGTATCCAGGCACACGCTCCGAGCAGCCTCTGTAATGCCATGCAGGTCTCTGGCAAATCTTTGTACTTTTCACACGCTGTGGCGCTGGCTGATAAGGTGCTCTATGGATTTTTTTCCTCATTGTGGAGCATTTGATATAACTTCCTTCCTATTAAAGTGAGAGGAAGTTAGGACGGGCCATAAACGTCATAGGCAGGAGATTGATTTGCTCACCCACACAGTACAGTTACTCTCAACTCAGTTCTCGAAACTCTTTTTAATGTTGTCAGATTTATCAGTAGGACTAAATTCTCTCATATTAGACAGATAATTATGGGTGCAATAAGTACCCCTAAATATTAGGTGATCTGTTTGTCAAACATACTACGATTAATGAACAAATGTCTTTTTTTCAGATTCCAGCAACTCTTGAGGATCTTGAGAGCAAAAAGGATCCACTTGCAGAGGGTAGGAGGCGACATGGTCAACATCCCAGACCCAGTCCACTCTCACCTGTCTGTCTTTGTCCTTCAGACCCCGAGCACAATGTGTACACCAGGTTCATGAAGTCCCACCGCTGTTACGACCTCGTCCCCACCAGCTCCAAGTTGGTAGTGTTTGACACGTCCCTCCAGGTTAGAAGCTGGCTACTTGTGGAGAAGTAGTGTAGTGCTGTGGCGGTGATGTAACTTTACATTCCTGCAGGTCAAGAAGGCTTTTTTTGCACTTGTGTCCAATGGGGTGAGGGCAGCGCCGCTATGGGACAGCAACAAGCAGTGCTTTGTTGGTAAGATGCTTAATGGCACCGTTGGAAACCAAACGGATAGAATGACCCGACGCTCTCTGCAGGCATGCTAACCATCACAGACTTTATCAACATCCTGCATCGTTACTATAAATCTCGACTGGTAAGACGTCACACACCAGATGATTCTGCTCTTGTGTTTTCCATCGATACATTTGTCGTCCTTTAGGTTCAGATTTATGAGCTGGAAGAACACAAAATAGAAACATGGAGAGGTGAGTGTACATAAGGTGCCTTACAAAAGTGAGTACAGTCGCTCTATCGCCATTTTCTAGAAATGAATGAATGATGGCTGTTTGGTGGTAGGCTGTGTATTACTGGGTAAAAACAGGAGTAAATGAGCAAGTCATATGTGCTATTGTGGTCACTAGGTGGCAGCACCCACACACAACATTGAGACGAGCTTTCATGACATGAACACTGCATGAAGTCAGCCACGGTATGTCCCACATGGTCTCCTCCCATCTCGTGTGGAAGTGGTAAAGAGTAGAAGCGGGGCCTCTCCCAACCTAAAGGTTGCGGGTCGACCCTCCATCCTCCTGTGATCATGTGGAAGTACCCTGGGCAAGATACTGAACCCCCAGTTGCTCCTGATGCTGTGTCATCAGTAGCTAGTAGTAGTAAACGGTGTCAAAGGGCTTTGAGTGCCTTGGCGGTGGAAAAGTGCTATACAAGGGAAAGACCATTGACCATTTTACCAAGAAATAAATTGCAGGCTAACCGGTCAGCTTGAGAGCTAGCAGCCATCTCAAGACTCTACCTTCTATATATTTTTATGTTGGAGCCCTCCAGACATGTAATGATACCCCTATAGCCAGCTTTCAGTTTCAGTTCAGTCAGTGTGTCTTCTGAATGCCTTGTATCTGTATTTCACTTCACTGACTTCATAGACATTTTTGTGTTTGATTATTCATGAACGAGGTGACCAAGACGTGGCGAGGGACGACTGTACTCACACAAACAATGTATTTCCTGGTATGTCCCCAAACTGTGGCTTATCGCTCATGTTTTTCTATTTGAACAGAGGTGTACCTTCAAGACTCTTTCAAGCCCTTGGTTAGCATATCGCCCAATGCCAGGTTGGTGACGTTTAGCCTGTGGACCAGGGGTCCCTCACCACCGGGCCACCGACCAGAACAGCGCAAAACTTTCAGGCGCAAGGTTTAAAAAAAGAAAATTCATTTGAATGATTTTATTCAGCAAATAATACCCAGTCAGGAATCCCAAAGGTTTTACATGATATGTTGTTTGTTGCAAGCGCCACCTCCTTGAACGCACCATTGTGGGGGTGCTAAGGTAGGATTTGATGATCTTATTGGCTGCTAATGTGCATATTTGCTCGGCGCACTACTTCTCAGAAAACTAAGTCCAGGCCGGTACTGGTGGAGGGGGGTTCTGTAGTCATCTAGTGCTTGAATTTGGATCTTCTTCCTGTCATAGTTTTACACAATACATCAGCAGTAAGATCCATGAGCTCGCTATCATGTACGATCAGCGCCCCCCACGAGGATTTGTGGGAACACAAGCCGGTCTGTGGGTCCAAAAAGGTGGGGGGGGACCATTGCTGTACTGATGTTTATTATTCCCAGCTAGTTTTCACATCTCAAATCCGACCCTGTTTACTGTTTGCCCGGTGTGTGTGTGCTAGCTTGTATGACGCCGTATCCTCACTGCTGAAGAACAAGATCCACAGACTCCCCGTCATCGACCCCATGACTGGAAACACTCTCTACATTCTCACGCACAAGAGGATTCTCAAGTTCTTGAAGCTGTTTGTAAGTCCCCTAGCCATCCCAGGCCACCGGTCCTTGGCCTGGTGTCCTTCCTGCAGCAGTTCATGTCACACGGTCAGCCTGACCGGTTCACAAGGTGCAGGTTTTACATGAACGACCCGTGTGGTTGTTTTTCCAGATATCGGAGATGCCCAAGCCGTCATTCCTGGGCCAAACCTTGGAGGAGCTGAACATAGGAACGTACCAGAACATAGCAGTGGTGCGCACAGACACGCCTCTGTACACGGCGCTGGGTATTTTTGTAGAGCAGCGAGTGTCTGCGCTCCCTGTGGTGGATGACAAAGGTCAGTGAGCTGCTGGAAACACCCGTGCTCTTGCAAGAATGTCGGGGGGTGGGGGCGGGCGGTGGTTCAGAGGCAAGCGGGATTTAGCCACGTCCTGCAGACCTACCAAACACGTATGCATCTTCACTCTGAAGGGGACCCATGATGCTCATTATGGGCATTGAGTTGTGGTCCTAGAGAGCAGCTACAGAAAGCTTTCTGGATCATCCACAATCTGCACCTATTCCAGCTGGATTTCCAAAGCGCTCAGTTTGCATTTATTCCATCAACAGCCCGCGTCTGGGCACGCCCACTCCACTGTGATTGGTCCCACTTGGCTTGTACAACTAACAGCTTGTACGTGGACACGCCCATACGATGAATTCTGGCACACTATGACATCACAGGTTTTGGTTTGGACTTGAGTCTGATGCTCCTGTGTTCGTCTCCCTTGCAAAGCGGGACGCCTGGACTCGGGCTGCTGCGATACATCGACCATCGATCCAAGAAAAATGCCTTTCAGTGCCGATTACAAAAGCTATTCAAGCTGAATTTGCCATCCATTGTTTGTTTTATATCAATAAGGAAACCTGTACTGTCCACTGCTTGACGTTTTGGATCCATTTGTTCTAAATGAACCAAGATGGTTTGAATGGTATTGGCAGCCATGAATGATGATCCAAATAAACCCCAAATGAACAGGGAGCTCTACTGGTTGGATGCACCAGTGCTCTATTCTACGTGTGTCTGGGGAGCTTTGACTTTGCTTTTCTTATTTCATCCTGTGCTCTCTTTCTGTGCAGGCCGGGTGGTGGACATTTACTCCAAGTTTGACGTCATCGTAAGTTACCATGCATGCTTTCTCTCAGTTCAGTGTCTTTCACTGACAGCCAGACCCTTTCAATGTACCCCCCCCCCCCCACATGACCTAAACAGGTTGAAATGGTTGGCTGAATCTCCTCTTCCAGAGCGTGAATGGCAGCTAGCAGGGTTAGCTTAGTTTTTAGCACACTTGTGTGTGTGTGTGTGTGTGTGTGAGAGAGAGAGAGTCAGGCTAGATGACTATATCTTAACCAGGTGGTGTTTTAGGGCTTTAATGTAAGGAACATTTTACAGTGCCCAATGCAAACGTGCAGACTGAGTGGAGAAAAGACAAGAAGCACATTTATTTTTGAACGCAGCCCATATTAGCCATAAATACGCACGGAACACACTTCCTTGGCTGTCCTTCAAAACAAGAGCACTCTTTGCCCCGTGCCTGCGTACAGTTGGTTGGATACTTGGTAGCATCCCTTAATAAATACATGTGCTTCAAAATAAGACACACGTGTATTTAAGATTAAGATTAAGATATGCCTTTATTCGTCCCTCAGTGGGGAAATTTGTATTGCACAGCAGCAGCAGCAGCAAGAGTACAAAGTCAGTTAAGTTAATTTCATCATATTGCTTAAGCTTTGAAGCTTTTGATCCAAGACTTTGCTGAATTGCCATTTGATCTCGTCATACTGTGATACATCTATATAAATACCGTATTGTATTATATATGCTAAGGTCCATATCGCCCAACCCGAATGCAAGTGTTGGGGCTGAGTGTGGTTTACAGTACGTATTATCCCATCCAGTTTGGTACTTGTGAAAGGGTCCCGGTGCAAATATATGAAATATATGTCCTGGTCGTGTTAGAACCTGGCGGCAGAGAAGACGTACAACAACCTGGACGTGACCGTGACCAAAGCATTGCAGCACCGCTCTCAGTACTTTGAAGGCGTGCTCACCTGCCATCGACACGAGACCCTGGAAGCCATCATCAACAGGCTGGTGGAAGCCGAGGTGAGGTCCTTCAAATGAAAACACTTTAAAGGGGACCTACCATGCTTTTTCCTATCTTCCTACCTATAAATGTAGTTAGACTGTCATATTCTGGTGTTAGACCGTGCCAAAGCTTCAGATAATGGGGTTTGCACATTTGCAATGGAGCCCTGAAAGAAGTTCAGGATGGCACTGACTGCTAGGTTTCAGAGAGGCTCCCTGTGACGTCACAATGAGCCAGGCTTCCTTATATGGGCATGTAGGCCAGAGACATCTAGGACTGCCCTCCCCATAGCTGTGCTTTGCTCTGTTTACGCTCGTTAGCTATGGCTCCCACGAAATCTTTCTACGAGGCAAGCTCAGGCAGAAGTGGTTGGAGTCGGTGATTCCCAACAAGAGAAAAATATTTTCATCCGTCAACGGCATTTCACACGGGACTGGTGTTGTGAACATGAATGTGAAAATGCCAAAACGGTTCTGAAGCCAGAAGCAGCATGCTCTCGCTGGGAAAGGTGCATTCATGTCGGACACACCATGCCTGCACACCGTCAAGGCGGGCCCACGTTTCCACTCTGAGTTCATACACGCTAAGTCGGGGGTCTCTGGCCAGTAGATCAGTTAGCTCTCCAAAGACCTTATTCATTTATTCTAACTCTTATACCCTCTACATTTGACAGTAGTCTGGAAGTACGGGACTTGGAGCGCTTGGGAGTGGCCGTCCTCGGAGGCGGGCCGTGGGTGGAAGAAATTAAAACAGACCGTTTTGGCAGGAAGCACAAATCCAAGGGAACACAGCTGGATTAGGTGTGGATTGTGGAAGGTCTAGAAAGCTCTGTGCCGGTTATTGTGTGTAGCTGCTCTATAGGAGTCCACCACTCGATAGAAGTGGCCCAGCATGAGCACCAGAGGTCCCCTTTATAGCTGGGGTGTCCAGCCAGGGCCACATGGTGAAAAATGAAAAGATGCAGCTTTTGCCACTTTTGTGTAATATAATCTAATATTTGTACCGTATGCTAAGACGTTCCACATAGAAGACAACAACAACAGTGCATGTGGCTTTGTCATGTATACCAGGTGGAAAAGACTCTTTTGGTGCTCTTTTCCTTCCCATGCCAGGGTGTTTTCCCAATATTTATTCCTAAATCATCTTGGTAAAGATGGCCCCATAATATATCTTTTTCCAAAAATGTTTGTTGATAGTAGTGGGACCTTAATCGTAATAATAAAAATAAATGCTATTAAAATAACATAATTATTCCTGTAAAACTGCCACTCGTGCCAATATGAGCTTTTCATTTGGACATTGTGACTTGATGTTTTATCAGGTTCACAGGCTGGTGGTGGTGGACGAGCAGGATGTGGTGAAAGGCATCGTTTCCCTCTCGGACATCCTGCAGGCGCTCGTGCTCACGGACGGGGATGAGGGTAAGCGGGAAGTGTAACCTCCGTCATCGTCTGGACGTGATAGCTTGATGCTTGTCCTGCCCTCAGGTACCGCTTGATGCCCACTCTGCCCCACCCCAGGAAAAGGCATCCAGGTGAGGACGGAGCAAAAGGGAGCAAGGCAAAGGCACACACACGGGGAGGGGGAGAGATGGTGGACCACGTCCACGACCACAGAACCAATGATTGTCATTCCGCCTTTCCCACTGTGAAAAGTGTTAGGCACCCAGCAATCCAACATGGAGCCATTCCTGCTAACCAAGCCCAATCCAAACATGCAATAAGAGCACGAGGAAGTCTAGAGGAGGAGCTGAGGTCGTCCATCAACCAATACAAAGACATGTTCTAGCGTGGACACGTTATTTGCTATTGTGTCCATCGGCCTTACCGTCCTTAGCAGACCCAGTCTCATCATCGCACCATCACGTCTTCAACGATTGCCATCAACACGCCGGGGGCCATCTTGGCTGTTTCCCAGACTAGCATTTATTTGTGGTGGACCATCACAAACGGACTTGGCCATACGGTTAGCTTCGTCAAGCCCTTCCAAAAGCCCCCACCACTTCCAACCAAAAACACAACCTTCGTACTAGCGTGGCGGAGGTCATGACATGACATGACAGGAATCAATATTTGACATGACGTGACATGACATGACATGGAGGAATGAATATTTGACATGACGTGACATGGAGGAATGAATATTTGACATGACGTGACATGGAGGAATGAATATTTGACATGACGTGACATGGAGGAATGAATATTTGACATGACATGACATGGAGGAATGAATATTTGACATGACATGACATGGAGGAATGAATATTTGACATGACTGTCATGGAGGAATGAATATTTGACATGACATGACATGGAGGAATGAATATTTGACATGACTGTCATGGAGGAATGAATATTTGACATGACATGACGTGACATGGAGGAATGAATATTTGACATGACGTGACATGGAGGAATGAATATTTGACATGACGTGACATGGAGGAATGAATATTTGACATGACTGTCATGGAGGAATGAATATTTGACATGACATGACATGGAGGAATGAATATTTGACATGACTGTCATGGAGGAATGAATATTTGACATGACATGACATGGAGGAATGAATATTTGACATGACGTGACATGGAGGAATGAATATTTGACATGACATGACATGGAGGAATGAATATTTGACATGACGTGACATGGAGGAATGAATATTTGACATGACATGACATGGAGGAATGAATATTTGACATGACATGACATGGAGGAATGAATATTTGACATGACGTGACATGGAGGAATGAATATTTGACATGACTGTCATGGAGGAATGAATATTTGACATGACATGACATGGAGGAATGAATATTTGACATGACTGTCATGGAGGAATGAATATTTGACATGACATGACGTGACATGGAGGAATGAATATTTGACATGACTGTCATGGACACACAAAGGACAACAAACCAAGGCAAACATTTGGCATGTTAAAGGAAACACTTGCTAACCGGGGCGGCTGTTAACCGAGGTACCGCTGGTCACCCTCCCGATAAACACATTACAACCCGACCGTCTTGTCAATGTAGCGTACTCGGTACACGAGATGGCATCGCAACCGCGTAGCAACGTTGTCGCTATATATATCTGTACATAGTCCCTCGCCCTTCATACTTCAGTCCGCTTTGGTTCGTCACAATATGGATGAATAAATCAGCACTGCTTCGTGTTGGACTGCACCCTAAAATGAGGCATTCATGTGTATGTAGTTGGAAGCAGGTTTTCTATGTCTTATGTCTACAATATTGGGTAATAGGGGTGTTAGTTCATGTCTAGAGGGCTCTAATCATGTTAGAAAGCCTTTTTAGAAGGTGCTAATCGGGTTCTAACGGTGATAAATGAGGGATTGCATTCAGATCCTTTTTTCAACATAGTGATGAAATCGAATGACCTTTTCTGGTCCGACTTGGAAGCACAAATTAGGAGAGAGCATGGAGAGCATCCGCCACAAATATATTGTAGTCCTGTGGGAATGCCTCGGATAGCTAGCGTTGATAATTAGCCTTATTTTATGGACACTGAAATGCCATCAACAGGAAGTATGTGTTCTGCTGAGGTTTGATGGCAAGGAACAGGCAGAGGAGAGGAACACGACGGTCTGCCAGCATAGAACTAACAACATACATGTACATGTACACACGCTACATGGCTGTTTCTACACACTGGATGCCTTCTTCACCTTCAAAGGGATTTTTATGATGTTCATCAGCAATGTCACATGTTGACATCAAATGTCCATCTTGTATTCATGATATTCATCCTCACTTTTAATAGGCCTCGTCAGCACGTGAAGGGCAGGGGCCCATCTGGCACTGTTGGATCTGAAGGAGGTTCTAAGTAGAGCTTCAACATGGAGGGAGAGAAAAAGCAGCTGATAGCCAAGAAGCATTGAAGTGGAATAGGCTGTTGATCAGCTGATCAAAGGTTCCCAAAAAAGGTTCAAGTAGAACTAAGGTGTATAAAAAGGAGGGAGTGATGAGGTGAAAATGTCTTTGGGCATGCTAGATGCCAGTGTTCCCAGGAGGCTGGTGGGAATGTTGCTCCAGGTGCTGAAGATGGCTTCACTGTCTGGAACTCATGTCCATTTTTATAAATCCATCCCCAAATCTTCTCCATTGGATTTAGATGAGGGGAAGACGCAGGATGGTCCAAAAGAGTCAGCTTATTCCTCTGGAAGAAGTCCTTGGTCAAGTGTTGGACCAGGGCCTCCAGCCCCCTCCACCGTTTGACGCCCCCGCACCACCTGAAGCTCCATTGTTCCATTGAAGGATGATTGAAGCCAGTTTCAACAGCCTATTCCACTTCAATGCTTCTTGGCTATCAGCTGCTTTTTCTCTCCCTCCATGTTGAAGCTCTACTTAGAACCTCCTTCAGATCCAACAGTGCCAGATGTTCATTCTTCACGTTGGCCCCTCCTCTTCAAATTAGGATGGGGAGTGTATATACGAGACATGTCACAAGATCTTGCGGGATAAAAAGTGAGATTTGCCACTAAGCATGTGACGATGATCAATGACTAAATCACGTGGCTAATCAATAAGTTGCCACGTGCAGGAAGAAGGTTCACTCTGTGCATTGCGTTCAGCCCCTTGACAGCTACCGTTGTTAACAGCATAAACGGAGTGTGACCTTTTGTCAATCATACAATCTCTGGGTGGGTGGGTGGGTGGAGGCGGGGCCACTAGCATACACACAGAGTGTAACCTAATAGAAATGATATTGGTAGACTGTTTCATCGTACCTTCCCTAAGTCATGTGAAAGGGGACCTACTCTGCTCATGTTTCCACCCTTTGTACTGACCTGTCTCCTGTAGAGCAGCCATATGCAATAACCCGCGTAGAAAGCTATCTAGATCTTCCAGAATCTGCACCTATTCCAGCTGAATTGGAACTGTTGTTTTAATTTCTTCCACCCACGGCCCGCCACCGGGCACACCCACTCTGCTGTAATTGGTCACACGCCCCAAAGTGCGTCCTAACTATAAACCATATAAGGAAGTCCGCCCCTCTGTGACATCACAAAGGGGCAGTTTGACCACGCCTTTTGAAACGGAGCCATCCCTAATGTCTTTCAGGGCTCACTCCCAAATGCAGACCTCATGATGTGAGACTTTGACCTGGTTTAACACCGGAATCAGAAAACAAAGGTGGAAAAGCATCATAGGTCCCCTTTAAATCTAGTCTCATCTGGTGACGCCCCGGTGTAGAGCGTCTGTCTTCTGGGGGCCCTGGAGGGCCAGGTCATCTTTGCTGTTTGGAACACTGAGGTGTTGTATGGTTGTCAAGTAAAGAGCAATACTCTTGTATGTGTGTGTGTGTGTGTTTGGGGGGGCTGGAATGACAACAACTCTTTTGACTCGCATTATATTTCAGCGAAGGCGCCAAAGCATATTTACATGAAGAATAAGGCCTGTCTTTCATTATTGCCATAAATCTTCACATTGAAAGCATCTCCCCTCCGTGGAAATACATCAATAGGATTGGAGGAACCAGTGTCATGTCTGAAGACCATTGCTTCCAGACGATAGTCAGTAGTAACGCACCCAGCAGCTAAAAAAGCAGTCCAAGACAAATACCAAAGGTTCCCTGAAAGGGGGGGGGGCATGCCACATCAACCAGCTCCACCTGAGACCTAAAGTGCTCCATGCAGTCGTCCGTGTTGTGGAGCCCCCACCAGACGCATTCTTGGCCGTCTTACATTCACGTCTTCCTTTGCTTCCAAGCGCAGGGAACGCCCCGCCGTGCTCGTTGTGTGGCGGAGACAGGAAGTGGACGGGAAAAGTCATCTGGCGAAGCGAGGTAGGGTTTGTCAGGAGTGGCTTCAAAATAAAAGGAGTCATAACGGCAAAGCATTGCACGAGTTCCTCGGGGCGTCGGGTCTGGAGGTGGCACTCGGCCGCTCAGACTTTAACGTCCTCCTTGACTCCCAGCTGGGACAGGGTCTTCTTGATGCGTAGCGCCGTCAGGCGGGCGGCCCCGTTGGCGTACCAGCACTCTCGCATGATTTTACCCATGACCCGCAAAGCCTGCAGCAGAAGCAAGAGGAGATCTCATCAGGGAGGCCTTTTGGAACCTTCTCTAGATCTTTCTCTGGTCAAACAGTAGCGCAGGCATGCTAACATGCTAACAGGTACGGCATCCCCTGTGGTTGCTATGCCAACGGACGAGTGCGTCTCAATGGAAACAAAAGAGGACACGGGCATCGTCAGTCGCCTTTCTAAAGATATTAGAGTTTTACTCAAGCTAAAAAGAAATAGGAATATTACCTTCTGAATATTATGATAGACTTCACTCACAAGGTAAAAGTTTAATCTAACATAGCAAATCAAATCCATCTACCGCTAGCATACCTAAACAATCAAATAAAAGATGAAGAAACTCCATCTAGTACACCTTCACGTCCTGGGGTTTCTTTAGTTTTGTACTCAAGGTAAAAAAGTTAGCTCAAACTTTAGGAAAACCCGTCTAAGGTATCTAAACAATTTGTATATTTCTTTTTAAATCCATCAAATGGAGCTAAAAAATCGAATCTAAAACTGTTCTTGGTATTGGTAAAGTATTTCTACCTTGGAGGTATTTTTGTAGTAAGGTTTTAGTTTATAGATATATACATCTTGGGTTTTTAGGTATATTAGATCATCATAAGGTCAACTCCTATCAAATATACCTAAATATATACCTATATATAGACCCAAGTAGTACTAAAGAAACCCTTTGGAATATACTGTAGAAAAGCAATACATATAAAGAGAATGAAGACAACATTGGAGATGTTTCCCCAAGAAGGAAGGCCAAGTGTTCCCAAAGAGGGAAGTTTAACGGGAAGCTTTGCCACCATCATGTCACATGACCTCACTGGCCAAAGGCTGGGCTGCCTACCAGGTAGACGCTTCCTCTTCTCGCTTAGCGGGCACCAAAAAGAAAACCGCTTTGGAATACCTGTACCGATTGTTTTTGCTGTAGGGCATGATTCCTACACCGGGTCATTCCCGGTGCACCTGAAGGCATCGCGGTTACCTCATGGCTCTGCCACCAGTTGGAGATGCTGGGTCGTATCTTCTGGTCGCACACCACCTTTTTCATCTCGTCCAGCGAAGGGTCGGAGGGCACCAGGTCGTAGTAGGGCAGCTGATACTCCTCATGGATACCTGCCAACACGGGACGCCAGATGAGCTTGGATGGGCGCTGCCACGACGCGGCTGGAGTGACCCCAGCCAAACCACAGTGTCGCACCTCCGCCGTTACAGCGCCGTGCGATCTCCCAGTAGACCAGCCCCAAAGCGTAGATGTCGGCACATTTGAAGGAGTCAAAGTGCCTGATGTTGATGCTCTCATCCAGGACCTCTGGAGCCATGTACCTGTGGAAACGGGCCCAAACAAAACCGTTCCAGCTCATCTTTTAGTTTGCTTTTGTGCTGACGCACCTCTTGGTTCCCACTCTTTGGTTGGGGGCGATGTCGATGGTGTCCGTGATGGAGTCGTGACGGACAGCTAAACCCAGATCCGCGATGGCGCAGGTGCAGTTCTTCTTTACCAGTATGTTCTTGGACTTTAGGTCTCTGTGTGCGATGCCAGGCTTTCCTGCAAAGAGAACACATCAACTGATTAAGGTTCTCATGCACCTGGAGCTGGAGCCTATCCCGGCTGACTTTGGGACACCTATGGGCGACACTTCCTAGTCACAGGGGAGCTGGAGCCTATCCCGGCTGACTTTGGGACACCTATGGGCGACACTTCCTAGTCACAGGGGAGCTGGAGCCTATCCCGGCTGACTTTGGGACACCTATGGGCGACACTTCCTAGTCACAGGGAAGCTGGAGCCTATGTAGGTATAGTTTTAGTTTGTAGATATATTAAATGTTGTCCTTCTGAGTTTTGAGGTATATTATTAGATGGAGTTTATTTTACCTCTGGAGTTGAGTTTTTCCCCACTTAAGGTAAACAAAATCCAGGCTTCCCTCGCTCCATCATGGTTGACCTTTGGTGGATTTTGCTGGTTTTTGTCGGCGTGTGTGAACACGCTTTGTGTTGCGTGTCCTCGCGGCGTGTGAGAGCCATCTGTGGGTGCTGTGTTGCAGGTTTGTTGTGGTATTTCCTACTGCTACCAGTAGAGGACGTTGTGTACCCATGTGAGAGTTGAAGAGGTGTGCCGCTGGAGCAAAGATGTCCTCCCTGATTTCACTTATTGCAGGCTATTTTGGGAACCTCTCCCGTGATAAACGAGGGAACGCTGACTATACAGTGTTATCAAATTGAAGCTAGATATTTTAGAGGGGCTTTAACGAGGGTTCTCCAGGTGTGGCACCATCACATCACATGACCTCACTAGCCAAAGGCTGGGCTGCACTAGATGAGTTGCCGGGTAGATGCCTACGTAGGTGGGCGCGTACGGTGCCCTCACCCAAGGCCTGATTCTGGGCCCTGATTTTTTTCAGGCGTGTGAAGGAGAAAAAGGGAGTTGACCTTGCGTTCCCAGGATCTCCATGTGCAGATGTGCCAGGCCGCTGGCGGCCGTCAGCGCCAGTTTGATCATCCCTTCAGACGTCACGGAGTAGTGGTTGAGGTAGTCGAACAGGGAGCCGTGCTCGTGGTAGTCGGACACCAACCACAGCTGGGTCCACGTGCCGTTGTCTAGCACAGAGAGACGAGAACACTTCATTTACAGCACAAAACACAAAACCTGCTGGTGGTCTGCTCCGGCTTCGACCAGTGTCTGCAGAATGAGTGTCGAGAGCGCTAGCCATCGAGCTAAATGCCCAGAGGGGTCAACTTGATGTCCAGCGTGACACTGGAGACGTCAGAGAATGCGGTTTCCGTCTGGTCCAGGTTGCCCCGTGGTCTGCGCAGACTCAAACCAGGATCCGTAAAATGAGAGTTGAGAGCACTAGCCATCTAAATAAAAGCCCTGAGCTGTCAAGTCAGATGTCCAGCGTGACTTTGAAGGTGTCAGTGAGCTACAGTATATCAAATATACATGTTGAACCTGTCTGACCAGCCTGTGTTCCGCCTGTGCTCAAACCAGCATCTGTCGAATGAGTCAGGAGCTCTAGCCATTGAGCAAAATCCCTGAGGCACCAACTTGTTGATGTCCGATGTCCAGTTGAGTGTTTTACTAGTTGATATCTGCACAGCGGCAGTAGCTGGCATCCATTCCACACCTTCAGTTTGGGCTTTTGGCTGGACGGCTAGCGCACCAGCGGACTCATTCTGCCTGCTGCGAGCCCGAGACATAAAAGGCAGCGGCGGCCATGGTGACAGGAGAGCTGCTCACCTTTGTTGTCAGCGGCGATGAAGCCCAGGATGTTCTCGTGCCGTATCATGATGGTCTGGTAGATTTCAGCCTCACGGAACCAGGAGCGCTCCTCCCTCGAGGAGAAGATTTTCACCGCCACGTCGCCCCCCCTCCAACGGCCTCGCCACACCTCGCCGAAGCGCCCCTTCCCAATGACGTCTTGGAGGACAATGGTTCTGGCGACGGTCCTTTGCACAAACAGAGGAAGCCCTGCGCCACGCCAGACAGTCAGCAGAGCCAAGGACGACGCGCTCGTGTGCTTCTCGGCTCACCTGAGCCCGAGCCAGACGTGGAGAGGTCGTAGATGAGGTCTTGCAGGGTCCTGTCGTGAGGCACGTACAGGTTGTCACAGGAGGGGTCTTCCAGCTCCAGCCTCTGTCGGGTCCCGCAGGCCCGGCGCTGGTGCTGGCACACGCAGACGCCCGCCAGCAGCAGCCCACAAAGCAGGAGCAGCGGTCCCGCGATCACGGCGGCGAGACGCACCGTCCCCCACGACCCCCCTGGACCCGCCCCTCCCTGCGGGCCCGGCTGGGTGGTGACTGAAGGAGGACAGGTGGAATGCAAAGCTGGCTTTTACGGCAACACGGCAGGTTGAAAGGAGAACACAGACATCACATCATCTCCTTCCACTGGCTACCTTGGATGAAACCATTACATCATCAGCACAGTCGGCACGGCGTGTGTGGGCTCAGGACATTGGCTCGGCTTTGGAAAAGCTCTTTGTTTTCCAAGTCCTGTTGTCTCACTCACTCACACGCACGCACACACACACACACACACACACACACACACGCACACGCACACACACACACACACACGCACGCACACACACACACGCACACGCACACGCACACGCACGCACACACACACACACACACACACACACACACACACGCACACACCAGCAAGGGCGTGGAAGGGTCTTGTGTTCTCACCAGAGGGCACTTGGAGGTCGATGCTGTTGCAGTAGTCGCTGTAGCAGCAGTGGATGGTGACCAGGCCCTGGGCGCTCAGGCAGTAGAAAGGCTGCCCGGGGGGCTCCAGGTTGTCTCGGGCGATGCACGTGCGGACGTGCTGCTCGTGACCCTCAATCAAGGAGGTGGAGGCCATGCAGGCCCCATCCGTCTCGCAGCGGAAGCCCGTCTTCTCACACCGGGCCGTGGTGCAGTTACACCACAGAGCTGTGGACATGGACACGTGGGCTGTCTTCCTACTCCACTTCCACTTCCTCCTTTGCTAGTCTTTCATTTGGTCCTCCTTTTTCTTGTGTTGCTTTGGATTTAGCTTGGACATATTTGAAATCACCCCGCTACCTCAACATACTTCAGGGTTCAAAATTCATGATTTACTTTCATTACTTTCAAATTGGTCATTTATTGAAATGATTTGAGCTTTGAATTGAATGTCTTGTGTTCTTTGTTATGATGATAAGTACCATGGAGAAAACAATCTGACATTTCAACAATGAAGTCCGAAATGTACAAGAAAAACGAGAATAAAGTCATAAACTTAAACTTAAACTAACTTAGAATAAAGTCGTACATTTAGGAGAAAACTCATTGCCAGAATAAAATCATACAATCTACGAGACAAAATGTGTAATATTACAAGAATAAAGTCGTACATTTAGGAGAAAAACATTTAAAATTCCAAAGACAAAAGTAGTACATTTATGAGAATACATTTTTAAATTTACAATTAAAAACTTAAAAAAAAAAAAAACTTAGAATAAAGTCACAGATTTATGAGGATTTTGTATATTTAAGCTTTATTTCAGGCTCCCCTACATTTGTGTTGATACTCTGTCTCTGGTTTTGATCCAACAAACCTGCCATGAAGTGATGGACGGGGTACATTTAGAACCCTAATCCTCATTCCCTTATTGCCCCGACACTAGAAACTAGACCTAGACCTCACCGGGAGATGATTTACTTGTACGTGTGAGCTTGCCGGTTCCTCACCAGCATGAAGACAAAACATTGAGCTTGCGTAATCAGCTGACATAACTCGTCCAACTGATAAGGCGACGATGATACTATTAAATCCGCAGCACCGGGAACAATACACGATGGAGGCGACGTGCGGTCACGTGACCCCCACATCCATTAACACTATAGCCAAAGTAACCGAACGCTTGTTTTCCCGGCGTTGTCACGAGGCTAGCCGAGCTAGCATGCTAACGGCTAACGCCACAATGATGTCCGCCTTGCGGCTCGGAGGTGGAACAAAAACAAAATTGGGACTCACCTTCGCAGGTTCGCCGCAGGACCAGCCAGGTGAGGAAGGCCCGTGTGATTCCCAAATATGCCATAATGAGGACATTTGTTTATTTTTCTTCCGCCATGGATTCCTTCCGCTCCATCGTAGCGCGTTTAGCTAACATAAGTTAGTTAGCTTGCATGAGGCGAGGAGGACACATGACATCCAGACTGAGAGCCTCCTCCGCTAAGCAGCACAACACACTCATTGTTTATCCGTTTGGAATGAAATCATCCAAGTCGTTTGTAATAACTGTTTGGCTGTGACTGATATCACTTTTAATACATGTTCGCTACGTATTTGCAGCTTTTATTACACAAGTCATCCGTTTTGTTTAGGAATTGACAAATAACACGCACTTCCTATCCAAAACAAAGTGCATATAAACGGGGATTGCCAACTAGCGGCCCGCGGGCCAAAACAATCCAGCGAATGGCATCAGACCGGCTTGCAAGTTAACTTCAAAACTGATATTTTTGCAGCACATCTCTAAAAACATCTGAATTTCCCTCATATCATTTAGCGCACTTGGTAGCAGGTACTTGAAAACAGCCATCCTGCATATAGAGGATCTTTGACAAGCATTTCTACAGCTGCTCCTTAAAAACAGCAGAATGCTCCTCTCCTGCATATAGAGGATCTTTGATGAGCATTCCTGCAGCGGCTCCTTAAAAACAGCAGAATGCTCCTGCATATAGAGGATCTTTGACAAGCATTTCTACAGCTGCTCCTTAAAAGTAGGATCAATAGATCCGCTGTGGCGACTCGGAAATCAGGAAAAAGCCAAACGATACAAACAAAAAGTCCTTAAAACTGCAGAATGCTCCTGTTGTTGACAGGATTTTTGACGAGTGGTAGGGCCTTAAAGCAGCAGAGTGCTCCTTGAGTTATGTTTTTGTAGTTGATCCTTCGCAACAATAGAGCACTCCTGTTGTTTATAGGATCTTTGGCTAGTGTTTTTGTAGCAGGTAATCCAAACACTCCTGCCGTGTAAAGGATCTTTGACGTGTGTTTTTGTGGTTGGGTCTTCAAAACAGCACAGCACTCGTGTCATAAAGAGAGGATCTGTGACGAGCATTTTTGTAGTGGGGCCTTAAAAACAGCAGAGTGCTTCTGTCGTGTAAAGGATCTTTGACAAGTGTTTTTATAGCAGGTACTTCCCAACAGTAGTCCTGTCGTGTAAAGGATCTTTGACTGACGTTTCTGCAGTCAAGTCTCCAAAACAGTGCTGCTCTCGTATAGAGGATCTTTGACTAGGGCTTTTGGTTCAGCAGAGATCTTCTGTCAAATGGAGAATCTTTGAGTCAAGTAGAGGTATTTGTGTTTAATTGATGACTACTACGTTGACATTATGTACAAAGCAACAATAACAGTGAGAGGAGAAGCCGAGTGCCCGGTGCTTGTCTTTGTGAGAATGCGGCCTCGGGAACACGGTCCCAGAGGGGAAGGACGTGATGTTCATGTGTTGTATCGGATTCAGTAGATACTACATTGAGAGGCAGCGTAGGAGCACCTGAGTGAGGTAGATGAATAAACAAGTTAGCACCGGTCAACAAGAGAACATCTTCATCTTCCTGACTAAGCCGGGTCCTGAAAAAGCTTGATTTGACCGTCTTGCCCTGCAGGATTGTTGGGATGCCGTATCACTCCAACACGTGGTGGAAGTCGTGTATGCGGTCCCATAGATTGGACTGAAATATGTCTTTCCCTGAGGGGTTATTGATTCCATATTGCTTCCCTCTAAAACAAAGTGTAGCGTCAGAAGGCGTCCTGATTATTTCTTGCGCTTGGTGCTGTCTCTTCTCTTCTCCTTCTCTGTCTTTTCCTTCTCCGCCCTTTTCTTCTCCTCCTTATGCTCCTTGTATTTCCACTTGGGGATGTCCAGGTAGCCCTTGTCTGTCTTCTTCCTCTTCTTCTCTTTCTTGGGCGTGGCCTCCACCGGCCTGTTGATGTTGATCTGGGGGATGCACCCAGAAGGGAAGACGCTGTTCCTCCTGGCCACGCCACGGGGGATGAACGTGGACGCCACCTTGGTGGAGGCCAGCGAGAGGATGCTGCCCCTCCTCTCGCCATCGGCGCAGCAGGCGGTGGCGATGGATTCGGCCGAGGGCAAGGAGGGAACGGCGTGCGACACGGAGCCGTTGCTGTGGCAGACCGAACTTTCCTCCAGTTCCCGCGTTGAGTGCTTCTTCATCAGCTCCGGCACGGCCAGGCGCCTCCTGCCCACCTCGGGGGGGCTGGTAGGGCACAGTGGACGACACCCGGTGGAAACGAGCGGGCTGTGGAGACTGGTGGTGATGCGCACCATGTGGTCCAAAACCCCGTTATCCTCGGGGTCACGGGGCAATCGGAACCCGAACCTGGTCTTGATGTGCTGGCTGATTTTCTCTCGTGTGCTCTTCTCCGCCGTGGCCTTGGCCACTCGCTGCTGGAGCTCGGGCCACTCCGGGATGTAACGTTCACAGAACTGCTCAGCCTGGGGCCTCATGGTGAGGCGGCGCAGGCGATGCGCTGTCTCGTAGCGGCCTGTTTTTAGGGCCCAGTCCTGAACGCCCTTTCCTTTCTTGGTGTCCGTTGCATGAATGTCAGCACCTGCACACACACACACACACACACACACACACACACACACACACACACACACACACACACACACACACACACACACACTATGTTTGAAATATGGCCAGTTTACAGTATTTCATGTACAGAAAGATGAATTTATATCTACAGAGTCAGGCAAAATGATCTGGCACATTTGTAGCTTACATAAAAGGCAAATGAAGTAAAGAAAGTAAAAAGTGTTTTTAGTACATGTAAGGTACATCTCCAAACGTGTATTTCCTGTATTTCTGTGTATTGACAGAAGTCAACTCAAGATCTATCTGTGGGGAACATTTGAAATCACACTTTAGAGATTCGGAATGACTTTATTCTCTAAATCCATACCACACTTGAGCCCATGGACCACCACTTTCAGTCGGTCTCCAAGAGGTTGTGGCAAACCGTCCCAAGTGGTGCCTGGTCCACACTGTTTCCAGTGGGGACGGGGGCCTGCTGACCTCCACTCAGGATGCCGTCGGGCGGTGGAGGGAATACTTTGAGGCCCTTCTCAGTCCCACTGACATACCTTCCATGGAGGAAGCAGAGTCCGAGGACATGTACGTGGACATCACCGTGGCTGAGGTATCTGGGGTGGTCTAAAATGGTCCAAACGCTCCTTGGTGGCAAAACTCCAAGCGTGGACAAGTTCGCCCTGACTTCCTCAAGGCTCTGGATGTTGAGGGACTGTCTTGGCTGACACGTCTCTTCAACATTGCGTGGACGGCGGGAACAGTACCTTTGGACCGGGGGGTGGTCCCCCTCTTTAGGAAGGGTGACTGATGGCGTGTTCCAACTATAGGGGGTCAACTGCCTCCCTGAGAAAGTCTATTTCAGGGTGCTGGAGAGAAGGCTACAACCATTAGTGGAACCTTGGCTACAAGAGCAATGTGGTTTTGATTCCAGTTGGGGAACACTGGACCAGCTCTACACCCTCATGAGGGAACGAAGGAGATGGTGGATACGAGCGGCTGAAATGAGTTCCCTCCGTAGGGTGGCTGAACTCACCCTAAGAGATGGGAGGGCTCAGAGTAGAGATGGTTCTCATTCACATGGAGAGGAGTCAGTAGAGGGGGCTGGGGCATCTAGTCCGGATGCCTCCCAGACACCTCCCTAGCGAGAAGGCCCCCGGGGCAGACCTAGGACACACTGGAGGGATTATGTCCCCCAGCTGGCCTGGGAACGCCATCGTGTCCTTTCGGTGGAGCTGAAGGAGGTGGCTCGGGACCGGGAAGTCTGGGTTTCCCTACTGAAGCCCCCGCCACCAGGACCCGGATAAGCAGAGGAGATCTATCTAAGGGCCAGATGATCCACATGCAAACAAGGGGCCAACCATCTCAAGGAGGTGGACATCTTTCCCTCATTCTTCAGACATGATCTTTTGTGCAAGCTGAACTGGAATTGTTCTCAGTAAAATGCTTTTTCTCATCTTTTGGCCGTGTAGATGTAGAACGGTTCCATTTCCGTCATCTTTTCCTGCTTTTGGTTTTCTACTCACTTTCTGCAAAGGTCATCATAGCCAGTTATGCAAATCTGACAATGATGTCATTATGTCCCCCCCCCCCACACAAGGAGATGATAGTCCTGTGGGAAAAGTGCAGAGATTAGAGGGGAGTGTGTTTGGAGGTGCTAATATGATCGGATTAGAATATGGTCAGCTCAACAAGCTGGCCGGCTATTCTGGAAGCTGGACCTTGGCAGGTTAATGGGATGAAGACAAAGATCTGTGTCATAGTAGAGGAGCTCCCTGCACCGCCTTCCTTGATGTCGGCTGTGGCCTCACCTGCCATAACCAGCGCCGCCACCACGTCGTCGCGGCCCGTCATGGCTGCTTTGATGAGGGCGGTGAAACCACGACAGTCCCGCACTTCTGTGTCTATCCCGGGGTAGTAGTTTAGGAGGTACATCACCGTGCTGGCGTGTCCTGGGGAAGACATGAGCAGCATGGAAACATCACCATGCACTGAGGCCGGGGGTGACCCCAGGATGGCCCATGAAATATACACTATATATATATATATATATATATATATATATATATATATATATATATATATATATATATATATATATATATATATATATATATATATATATATACGTATATATATAGTGTATATTTCATGAAGAAGGTGCATCTCAGCTTTCTCAATATCTACTGCATTCTTTGCTCTTTCTTTCCTACATTTTCCAAATATTTTCAAATAATCGCGGGCAATTTTCTCATAATGCTATGGCTATCATCATCATGTTTAGACTTTATTATTTAGACCTTCAATATTGAATATATTCTAAGTCTTATGCTGCCTCAAGGATATGAGCCCTTTATTGTCTTAAGCCTGCAACCTTTTGTGTTAGAATCGGACTTTCAATTCATATTTGGTCTTCTGTTTTCATTTTCACTGTTGTTTTGTTCAACTTTCCACCATTTTTCTCCATCCCTTTTGGAGATTTTCTTCTCACAACATTTTGACGCCATGACTTTGTCTGCAACCAAATTGTCCCAAAATCACAACATTATTTGTTTTTTTCTCATCATATGCCACTCTATGCCACTGAAATAATGATAAATTCTCATACTTGTAAAAGTATGACACTTTGACTTTATTCTTGTAAAATTGCAGCCATTTTTGTTCATTTTTTCAGTTGTTTTTGTTCCATTTTTTTTTCTTGTAAATCCTCTTCTTCTAGAATAATAATTTGATTTGTATTTGTAATATTTGGGCTGAAAAAAGCACAGAAACATGGCAGTGTGGTGAGCAGCTAGGTACCTGCTTGGGATGCAATCATGAGTGCGGTGTTGCCTTCGTGGTCCTGGTGGTTGACGTCCATGTAGGGGCAGGTGTTGAGGGCGTAGACGATGTCCAGGAAGCCTTTGGCGCAAGCCACCATCAAGCCGTTCTGCACAGGACGGAGCTGGCTGTCAATCTTCAACACTATCTTCCCAGCGTGACGGAGCGCCTTACCCAGTGGTTGATGTCCAACTCCATGACCTCCTCTCGTGTCACCCCTCTCTCCAGGACCCCGCGCAGGGAGGCCAGGCTGTTGCGGGCGCACGCTTGGTAGAGCGTGGATGCCGTCGGCCCATCAGATGTTCCCGGCGGGTAGTCTGGAAGCACCGAGTCGTCGGACAGGATGCTGTCTGAGTCCCACCCCGACGAAGACCCGTCCTCCTCATCGGGGCCCGGACCCAGGTGAGGGTCCTCCGCTGCCGAGGCCATGGAGTCAGGTGAGGTAACGCCCGAACCCGCGGCTACATCTACAAGAGAAGCAAACTTTTCTCCTTCTTAGTTCTCCACCATGGAAGCATTCCAGCTCGGCCTTGAAGGACACAGCCGCTGAGGAGCACGAGGGCCAGCATCAGTGGGGGATTACGGCTGCATTACCTGGCTGTCATGCAGTGGGCGTGGCCACTGGAGGGTCCTCACGGTTGAGTAACTGGATCAGGAATTAAAAGCCTGGCTGAGCGCACAGGCGGGCTAAATCAGGAATAACGCTGCACCTCAGAATAACCGCAGTCACGTGTCGCTCGTCAACTCGGCCACATTTTTACCTGCTTTTCATGTCAAATACTTCTGGTCACCTTTGGTTGGGTTGGAGACGACAAGACGAAACGATGCATGAGGTTTTTATAGAAAAATGTCTGTCTGCACCCAGATAGAACGGACAACAAAGCCACTGAAAAGGATATCAAGGAATGATCTTTGCACCCTGCCAAACGTGCCTCAAAGATGTCTGAGGATGGAGCCATTCCAGTGGCTGTCACCCTTGGGGGCACCATGATCTTTAGCAGAGCTCCAAAGAAGAGGAATGTCTGAGGGTTTGAGGTCCAAGGAGTCGGACCAAGAGTTGATCCATCAGCGGCTGAAAGATGAAAATGGCCAAAGCAGCGAGTAATCCTCCATGCTAAGCTAGCACTGTAATTGGGATGAGCTGAGAACAAGGTCTTGACCCCCCCTCCCACTTTTATGTCACCACAACAACATGTCCATGTTGTGAGCTGTCAGGGGGGGGTCCAAAAGCAGACGCTTGGCATGACCAAACTTTGATATAACTTTATTTGCGTTGGATATGCTTTCTTTTAAATGGCCTTCACGTTGCTATTTTTGTCCAAAAGTAATGTCATGGAACTCAAATATTCCAAAACAAAATGAAACTTATCTCATTCTACATTCTGATATTTTACCAGATTTTCACCAAAATGTTGCCTCGGCAATATTGCCTGTTGTGCACCAGCCCACCAAATGGAGACCCCAAAGAAAGCACCCTACCGTTGCTGGCTCACTTGCTGTGTATCTTTTCTATTGAGTGCCACTGCTAAATAACCTGACATGGGGTCACAGAAAGTTGCAAGTGGCACCATAAGAGCCCTCTACACATGAAATAATGCCACCATTACATTACCATTTTTACTACCTTATACATACACTTTTTAACATTGTTAGAGTCCTCTACACATGAAATAACACCCCTATAGTCACCTTTACACTCCTATTACACAATATAGTAGACATCATAAGAGAAAATAAGACATAGAAAACCTTTTTACTACCTTCAAGATAAACTTTTTATTATTAGAGCCCTCTACACATGAAATAACACCCCTATGGTCACCTTTCTTTCGGTATGTCTTCTGAATGCCTTGTAGCAGCTTGATATCTTCCCTCCCCCCCAAACCTATATCAAAAACCTTCTGCTCCTCAAGACCGTTTCTGTAAGTTTGCACTTATAAAAACAACTAAAATGGCTACAATGCTAATATTAGCATGCCTGTCTTTGCTAAGAGCAATATTGCACTATTGAGATATAATATGGGTGAGGACAGACATGTCCCCTTCTGGGTGAGGAAAGACATGTCCCTACCTGGGTGAGGACAGACATGTCCCCTTCTGGGTGAGGACAGATATGTCCCCTTCTGGGAGAGGACAGGCATGCCCCATCTGGGTGAGGACAGACATGTCCCCTTCTGGGTGAGGACAGACATGTCCCCTTCTGGGTGAGGACAGACATGTCCCCTTCTGGGTGAGGACAGACATGGCAGGACAGAAACTGAAGCTAGTCCCTGTACATGCACTGTGGACATAACAGATGGATCCAGGAGTGAGTTGACACGATGGAGAATGAACGAGGCCTCTAGCTACGAGCTTAGCAACCACTCCAGTTCAAATGTCGACCGAGAGACTCCAGAGGCCTGCAGGCTAAAACCAGGCCGTGGGACTCGCAGGACGTGGCTGTGTGGGCCTGTCCGGACACATCCCCCCCCCCCCCCCCCCCCCCCCACAGCATTTTTAGCGAAGAGACGTTGTAGCAAGTCTCCTTCTTGTCTGCTCATTCAGGATGGTGGAGGAATGAAGGCGCAGGGCTTGGCATGACGAGGAACCAAGAATGAAGATGAACTCACCAAGGAGGACCCAACACCCTACGGGCGTCAACCGGGACAACGTGAGTCAACACATTGATCATATCGGCATTGTACTTGCTCTTTATTCCATGAATGGCAAACATCTGATTTGAAGAGTCAGAAGATTAGGACACAATCAAAACAAAGCCGCATTTCATCTTGGGAACATTAGCTTGGGGAATAAAGTCCAAATATTATGAGAATAATAGAAGGAACTTTGGAGAAGCCAGCTGTAATTGTAGGAGACAAAAGTCTAAATATGAATATAGTCCTGTTTTCACGGGAATAAACCTGGAATGCTACAAGCATCGTTTTAGTACCGTAGAGTTGAAATACTCTACTAATACTAAAAATGTATATCATGAGTCACATATTATGAGTCAAAACAAAATAAAGTCATTTGGGGAAATGAGGTGGGGGGGTGGGGGGGGAATATAATAATAATAATAATAATAGGAAAAAGAAGAATTAGAATGCACGCACCTCCTCCCAATGAACTCTTACGTAGCTCTGGGAGGAATTTCCGAGATAAGATAAGTCAAGCAAAATTAGCAGGGAGGTGGCGGGTGTAAAAGAGCAGGGTCAAATCCTACAGGGTTCTTTTTTGGGGGGGGGGTTTGTGATAGTTTTGTGATGGTCCTGCCGTGAGGAGCCAAAATGCAAGAAAAGGTAGCATGAGGGCGTAGTGGCAAGGAAACTAACATCTGGACCAAAAGGACACCTCCCTGGTGGGGTGTTCCAGGCCAATAGAAGGCCCAGTCCCAGCTGGTCTGGTTTTCCACCTTGTAAGTACACTTTGTAACATGATTAGAGCCCTGTAGACATGAAACAATATGGTATAGTCACCTTTACACTCCTATTATGCAATATAGTAGACAGAAGACAAAATTAAGACATAAATAAGACTTGTTGCCTGCTAGGGGGGCTGTGTGGGGGGCAGACTGTTGGGAGATCATTTAAAGCTGCAATAAAAGCCTGTTGTTCCAGCCATCGAGTCTGGTGCTTGTGCATCTTACCTAACATGGCAGTAGCATTCCTGTTTGGTGGCGTTTGGCTTATTTGAGAATGTATTGTTAAAATAAGCCCCGCCTGACTGTACGTGTGTATTGCTGGAAGGGGGGGGTTGTGATGATATCTCCAGGACGGTGTGAGACATACGGTAACTGTGCTACCCATGATATCATGCTAGGTGGTCCTCTTTGATTCAAATGTTATCAAGCTAACCTAAAAGGCAAGAAGGTCTACTGGAGTTGAGTTGATAAAACATCCTGTTTTTACTGTACTGACACCTAATGGCCAGTGTAGAGTACTACATAGCATCACAACCTCTTTCAATGCCTTGTATTTGGATTTCATTAGCATGCTAATATTAGGCCCTATTTAACCACCTCCAGGCGGCAGCGAGGAGGAAGTGCCGGTAGATGACAGCCGCCGGCTTGTCCAGATGGAGTTCAGGTGGGCCAGGAGGTCCACTGTGGACGCAGGATGCGCAGGTAACGATATTAACACCTCAGTGTGGAGCTGCAACGATGAAAGGATGATGAATCCATTAGCCAATGGATAGCACACATCGCCTGCCCATAAACTTGATGGAGGTCTCCCTCCTTAGTGATTCCTTGCTCATCCCATGCAGCAGTCTGTGCCGGTGGCTCCTTGATGTGCAGTACATTTTACATTGCACTTCCTGTTATGCGCCCAACCTAAAATGGTCCCCCCTGCAACGTGTGTTAACACATATTTTCATGCCAGACACGACCTTTGGACTTTGGTACCACAGCTTTCTTGGATTCACTCGCAGCTCACCTTCTTTAGCAATGAGCCACAACATTATGGGAATAAAGTCACAACATTATGGGAATAGAGTCACAACATTATGGGAATAAAGTCACAACATTATGGGAATAAAGTCACAACATTATGGGAATAAAGTCACAACATTATGGGAATAAAGTCACAACATTATGGGAATAAAGTCACAACATTATGGGAATAAAGTCACAACATTATGGGAATAAAGTCACAACATTATGGGAATAAAGTCACAACATTATGGGAATAAAGTCACAACATTATGGGAATAAAGTCACAACATTATGGGAATAGAGGCACAACATTATGGGAATAAAGTAACAACATTATGGGAATAAAGTCACAACATTATGGGAATAAAGTCACAACATTATGGGAATAAAGTCACAACATTATGGGAATAGAGGCACAACATTATGGGAATAAAGTAACAACATTATGGGAATAAAGTCACAACATTATGGGAATAAAGTCACAACATTATGGGAATAAAGTCACAACATTATGGGAATAGAGTCACAACATTATGGGAATAAAGTCACAACATTATGGGAATAGAGTCACAACATTATGGGAATAAAGTAACAACATCATGGGAATAAAGTCACAACATCATGGGAATAAAGTCACAACATTATGGGAATAGAGTCACAACATTATGGGAATAAAGTCACAACATTATGGGAATAAAGTCACAACATTATGGGAATAGAGTCACAACATTATGGGAATAAAGTCACAACATTATGGGAATAGAGTCACAACATTATGGGAATAAAGTCACAACATTATGGGAATAGAGTCACAACATTATGGGAATAGAGTCACAACATTATGGGAATAGAGTCACAACATTATGGGAATAAAGTCACAACATTATGGGAATAAAGTCACAACATTATGGGAATAGAGTCACAACATTATGGGAATAGAGTCACAACATTATGGGAATAGAGTCACAACATTATGGGAATAAAGTCACAACATTATGGGAATAAAGTCACAACATTATGGGAATAGAGTCACAACATTATGGGAATAGAGTCACAACATTAAGGGAGCGACGTGTGAAAGAGTACAACAAAAGGCATAGTACAACAGAAACACTCGGGGCCTAGCCACAGGAAGAACATACGAAAGTATAAACAAACAACGCTGCTGAAGGCAGGGAACAATGTACTCACGGTTACAGAACGTTTGACCAGAAAGCAAGTGAGGTTACGGGTACGGGTACGGGTACGGGTGAGGGTGAGGGTGAGGGTGAGGAGACACAGGTAACAAGCAAGGGAAGCTTGGCAATCTGGTGAGGAGCACTAAACACAAGGTATCTTAAGTATTCGGCTGCAGGTGAGCTGGATGAACTCCTCCCACTGACTCAGGGTGCAGTGCAGACAGAGGAAGACAGGTGGCAGCAGAGCAGCACAAATAGAACCATGACAAGGTAGCTGGTATCGATGCACCTAGGAAAGAAGTTTGGTAGTGTTTTGAATCATCCAAATAGGGCAGGGTACTGCAAGTATGACATGTTATCATCAGTGTGCGTGTTCATGCATGATCACAGCATGGATCAAACCATGCAACCTTGGTAGATGCTTTTTTAGTGGGCTTCATAGTGGAAATAGAGCATGCTACGATCATGTTAAAAAGTGTATTTAGAAGGTCATTAATGTCTTATTTTCTCTCATTACGTCCACTATACTGGTGAATGGGAGTTTCAAGTTGACTATGGGGGTGTTACTTCTTGTCTAGAGGGCTTTAAGAATGTTAAAAGGGGTATTTAGAAGGTGGTAAACAGGTTTCCTATGCAATGAAGTGGAATTCCAGCTGTTGAAGAACTTTGACATCTTTGAGTTCAGCTGGTAAAATTGGGAGTAAACGTGTTCTATTTGTCTGTTCATATTTGTGTTGAGTGTGTTGGGATGCTGAAGGTCATGGTGGATGGAAGAGGCTGACGAAATGGGAGGAGAGCAGGGCAGGAGGAGGCGGGGCCAGGATGCGTGTCATCCCGCCCATCACACATCATCCTCTCACTTTTACAGCACTTTGGATGCATTCATACGCGTTCCCTTCTCTGGCCTCGGCAACTCTTCTTTTGTTCTCCTTCCGTCTCCTGAGCGTGGAATAGGAGCACTTCCTGCCTGGACCGGACTATGACCCCCACTCTTCCTCCTGCGCCCTTCCTCCCTTCCTGTCCTGTGGGGATTAGTGTTGGGAGCGTGCCTTTGCGTGTATGAGCGTGCGGTCGGCGCCATGCCGGGATAAAGGATGGTCACGAGAGGGGGTCGCCGGCGGCAGGGGTGCGGGTGTCAGCACCTGTTCAGAAAACTGCTCTGCCAATGTGGATGCTGCTTTGTCCCAAGCAGAGGTACGCTCGCTACTTGCTTGTTATTATGATCAACATCACTTGTTTATGGCAGCTCCACTCTGCACTAAACGTGGGGAGAATATATCATCATAAACATGTTCTTACATTAGCAGGGCTCTGACAGCCCGAATAAAATGCAGAAAGCGATATTCCCTTGGAGCCAAAGCCACTAAACTCCACGCCATTACTGCCCTGACCCTTAAATCCTGCAGCGTTCCACTTGCTGACTGATGGATGCTGCAAATACTCGCCATCAGCGTCCTGCACTGCAAGCATGTTCTCACGTGGAGAGGTTCCAAGTGGAGATTCAAAAAGAAGACATGGAGTGAGACAACAAAGCAACTGATTGCAACTGAAGCCTTCAGCCTTTAAAGAAGGCAGCAGAATGTGGATTGAATGTGATTTAGTGTCAGGGATTCCCACTGTCATGGTGGCAAAGGCAAAAAGCTTTCTCTCTTTGGACAAGGTGGGCTTGATAAGCCCGGCCTCTGACAGCGCTCCACTGTGCCAAGCTTGGACGCAGTAAAGCTGGGTCTGGTCCGGGTCTGTGACACAGCCGCAAAATGATGTCACTTTCCCTCTGTGGCCCACGTCAAACGGTGGAGGGGTCTGAAGGCCCTGGTCCAACACTTGATAAAGGACTTCTTCCAGAGGAATAAGCTGACTCTTTTGGACCATCCTGTGTCTTCCCCTCATCTAAATCCAATGGAGAAGATTTGGGGATGGATTTATAAAAATGGACATGAGTTCCAGACAGTGAAGCCATCTTCAGCACCTGGAGCAACATTCCCACCAGCCTCCTGGGAACACTGGCATCTAGCATGCCCAAAGACATTTTCACCTCATCACTCCCTCCTTTTTATACACCTTAGTTCTACTTGAACCTTTTTTGGGAACCTTTGATCAGCTGATCAACAGCCTATTCCACTTCAATGCTTCTTGGCTATCAGTTCACTTGGCTTTTTCTCTCCCTCCATGTTGAAGCTCTACTTAGAACCTCCTTCAGATCCAACAGTGCCAGATGTTGATTCTTCACATTGGATCAGGAATGTAAATGTCTGACTGATACAGTATGTCTGGTGTACATGAACTTACAGGTCACTTATCTAAATTGGACCTTGTTTCTTCAACTACTAAGTTGCTCACACTGCAAGAGTGGAATAAAGTAGTAATGAAAAGTACAGGTCAAAGCAGGGGTGACCAGTCCATCTCAGCAATACCAACACTACACTGCATAGTTTGATTACTTCAGTCTTACGCAGTAAAGTAATCACAGTGACTATAGGGGTGTTATTTCATGACTAAAGGGCTCAAATAATGTTAAAAGTGAAGGTTATTAATGTCTTATTTTTTCTGATGATGTCTACTACATTGGGTGACTATAGGGGTGTTATTTCATTTGTAGAGGGCTCTAGGAATGTTAAAGTCCATTTAAAAGGCGGCAAAGAGCTTTTCTGTGCTGTTCCAGTCGATGGAAATGGACCTGTCCCGGTGGGCTGTGGCGGCCATGAGGAGCATGAAGGAGGGTTCAGGGTCTAAATGAGGTACATTCTCGGGGAAGTATTTGTTAGAGGAAAGCTGCAATGTGATTTAGTTGGACTGAGAATTGCATCCATCGGTCTGAAAAACACAACATGGAAGACTGTGGAGTTGACGTGATGCGTAAGCAGAGTGTTCCGGGTGCGAGGCCGAGAGAGGCGCTCCTCACGGCATCTGGCTCATCCTGCTCCCCGTGGTGACCATTTAAGGGGGCGAGAGCGGAACATGGACTCCAGAGATTTGGATCTGGTAAATAAGCCACCCCATCTGATAAGTTTCAAAGATGAAGCTGCTGGATGCTGAATGCATTCTCATGTTTCTGCGCATGCATAAATGAATGCTAATGCTAATTCTCCCCAAGCGCAGTCACGTGTACCTTAAAGGCTGTCTTTCTAGAACTTGGGTTCTCTTCATGAATTTCTTCCAAAACCAAAACGTACAAAAGCAGAATCAAACCTTCCCAGAAGAAATCATGTCAGTCCAATTCCAGACACCCAGAAATACGAAGCAAGAGAACGTTTCATCGAGCATAACGATAGTTTTACCTGCACACAATTGGGTGTCTCTACATTCCACTCCTACTGACTGACAGCTGGACTCGTGTGCAATAAAAAGCTGCACTTCTAAGATTGCGGCGTTAGTTGGGGACTGCGTAAACCGCCATTTCATTATGTAGTGTTGCACCCTCGCCCGCTGTCAGTCCGCCTGTCAGCTTCCCTTCCTTCGCCGTCACACTGCTGCTCGCCTCCCTCCGCGGCCGGCGTGCCAGGTCGCACTCAAGGTTGCCTGCGTCCATATGGAATTCCAGCTGTTGCTCTGTGGGAAAATGCCTCTTACATAAGCTGGCGTCACTGTGACCCTCACACACCGTTTAGCCTCAGTTTGGATGGCCAAGCAGTGTGGAATATTCATAGATCATACATCTATATTCAATTCATGAATATCAATCATTATTCAGGTATTTGACTTTGGTAAGGATTGATATATGTATTATGAATAAAAAACTATATTTTGGTCATTTTCATGAATGTTGTTGCTGGCTACAGCGTTTTACACGGTGGTACACAGTAGTATACACGGTGGTACACCATGGTGTACATGGCTCTTTTACTTGTTCTTGTCTGCTTCTTTTTTTATTCCATATGCTGCTCTCTGTGTCCTTTAAATTGCCCCCCGGGGGAATAAACATGGATGTATAGCATCATGTATAGCATATACATGCTGGAACATGGTGGTATACACAGTGGTATACACAGTGCTACACGGTGGTACACATTGTTATACATAGTGCTATACTTGGTGGTACATGGTAGTGTACACAGTGCTACACGGTGGTACACAGTGGTATACATGCTGCTACATGGTGGTATACAGTGGTATACACAGTGTTATACATAATCCTATACTTGGTGGTACATGGTGGTGTACACAGTGCTACACGGTGGTACACAGTGGTATACATGCTGCTACATGGTGGTATACACAGTGTTATACATACATAGTGCTATACTTGGTGCTACATGGTGGTATACACAGTGCTACATGGTGGTACACAGTGGTGTACATGCTGCTACATGGTGGTATACACGGTGCTACATGGTGGTACACGGTGTACATGCTGCTACATGGTGGTATACATGGTGGTACATGTTGTTAGATGGTGGTATACAAGGTGGTACACGATGGTATACACGAAGGTTGGCTGCAGAAAAGGCTAGCATGTATTGAAGGTGTGCTGAAGGAGTGTGTTTAGCATGAGATGTCAAGGTTGGGGGGGGGGGGGGGGGGGGGCAGCACAGGAAGTTGAACATGTTGTGCTGCAACTCGTGTGTGACCCGAGACGACAAACTCCCACAGTCCATTTTGGCTTCCCTGCAGCCGAGTCCTACTCCGTGGCGACCGTCGATGGCCCCATCAACCCCGCGCCCCCGGGCGGCCCCGGCCCCGTCTCGGGCGGAGCGCGGCGCCCCGTCAGCGCCCTGAAGAAGTGGCTGGCCTCTCCGGTTCGCAAGCTAAGCTCTGACGGCAGAGGAGCAGCGGGGCGGCCGGAGAAGCAGACGCCGTCGCTCCTTTGCCCCGGCGGAGCCCGCCATTTGGAGCTGCGGGATGACGGCTACGCCACCCTCCCCTCCACACACGTGGTGACTTCTTAGCTCCGCCTTTTTCATTCACGCACCACATTGGCTTGGAATGTTTGTCTTTTTCTCTGCAGTTGTGGAAAGACGGCTTGCGCCGTACGGAAGCTGCCTCTCCTCCTTCGTATCGGGGCGACTCATCGGCGGACCTCCCGCAAGACGGAGACACACCCACTCTTGTAAAGGAACACACACACACACAGTGCACATGTCACTAATACACCAGCCCAAGTAGGGCCGTAGGGACCGTGTACGTACAAAGGAGTATCAGGGCCAGCTCCAACTCAAGCAAAAAGTCCCAATCACCCACTCATGTTGGCCACAAAAAAACACATTTATCAAGAATAATGGTGTTTTTTTTTAGTAAATCTCTATACTTTTAAGACAAAAAGAGGACCAAAGGACTCGCGCTTAAAAGAGTTAAAAGACGGAGAATACAAAGCTTTCAATTGTGGCGGCCATTTTTACAATAGCTTGGGGCCCACTACAGACAAGGACATGGGCCCCCAATTCTCTTGTTCTCATAGTACAACCTGTCCTCCAAAATACATGAGGTTTTTCTTCCAAAATATGATTTAGACATTCTCCTACTGAAATATACCACGTGTGTAAATGTATGATAGAACAGTCATGGTATGTTATTTACTGTACTGTAGTATCCAGGTAGTATCTTTTGTCTTTGCAGGGTGGCCCTCGTACTTCTTTGCACATGAAAAACACAGAGCGGCCTTCTTGAGGCAGTAAAAGACGTTATGAGATGATGGAAAGCACTGTAACAAGTCCAAGTATGGACAACAGCGTTCATTCTCAGCATCAGCACTTCCTCTGTGGTTATTTCAGGCCAGATGTGCTTCTCTCCAGCCGCCAGATTGTTTCATTCTTCAGCTGTCATGCCTTGATGATGATTTATGTAAACACTAAAGTCATATATTTACATACTATCAGTAAGACTTGTTGACTGCTGTGAATGCTCGGCCGTAGGAGCATGTGGTGGGTACTCATAATGCTGATTGTCCCGAGAACTTGCTTCACCTCCGTCTGGTACTGGGAACCCACTTGATGGGAGTCCCATCAGGCCTGGGAGCTTTTGGCCACCACATCTGGATGTCATTAAGGAGGCCCGGAGGCCAGGTGAGGAGACGGCCGAAGGATGTTGGAGAGCATTCGTCCCAAAAATACACTCAGCATTAGAACTGAATTTAGTATTATATAACTTCCTGCTTCTCAAGAGACACTTTTTATATCTTCTTCTTTCAAATGGAGGGAAGATTTGATTGATTAGTCCTAATGAAATATCATGGCACATCACTGCCATCAAGAGGGGAGGAGACACCTGCTGTGGCCCACCAAGATGCACTGTTTTCGGGCACACGCCCCAAGCAGCTGGTGTGATGCCACGGAGGTCTGAGGGAAACCTTGTGCACTTTTCATACGCCGTGGTGCTGGCGTTTCCGGTGGCTGGTGAGGCTCCATGCAGCATTTGGTCAGCGTCCTTCCTTGGAGAGAAATGTTTGGATGAAAAAGGAGTTCCCTCACAATACGGGTCTGATTGGAGTGTTGTTTTCAGTGATGGGTTATCTAAGCTATTTTTTGTGTATATCGAGCATCATAATTTCTTAGTTGTTGCCGGCTAATTATTGATCCCATAATGCCGTGCACCCCCAGTTGAAAAGGCAAAATGTCTGCAGGAGGAAGACAGCAAAGTGCACATGTGACCTAGGTGCCGACTTACTGTAACGGGGATTTGCAGCAGCGTTGAGAGATGGAGGGAACAGACTGCAGTATGTCAAGAGGATTATAGGCAAATTCACATTAAATCAGACTGCTTTGGGGGAGGGGGGTGGAGGAGGGCTTTGTTATGTAACAGCTCTCCTTTGCCCCCCCACCCAAACCTCTAATGTTATAGGTCTTGACCATCCATCAGACCTCATTCTACATGGCGGCGTGTCCCGCAAACAGCCGCCATAGCCATTAGTGCTGCATGCTCCCCGGATCAGCACCAGTGGCCCCACGTGTGTGCAGCATCTCCGGATAAGCTCCACACGCCACTCACCGCTGGTCAGACCCCAGCATGTCATGCTAGAACGTCATGTCTTTCTTTCAGAGCCACAAATCCGTCTTCAACGCCATGCAAACCGAGGACAGCCGCACTGTGACCCCGGACGCAGAAAGCCAGTGGTGTGGAGCAGCGGCCGGCGAGGAGGAGAGAAACGGGGCCTTGGAGAAGAGCTTGTAAGTGTCGACACATGTCAGCATTTTTATCATGAGCTCCAGCCCATGTGATGGCGAGGGACAGAGAAGCCAGCTATCTGTGACAGAGTTCTGCAGAAAAGAACCGAAACGCCTGGGCCCTCATCTGTTTTATATATATATATATAAAATATATAATATATATATATATATATATATATATATATATATATATATATATATATATATATATATCTGTAAAGATATGCGTGTCTGTCAATGTTAAAACTAAGGAAAATTTCCAAAACCGTTAGTATGGTAATGTTAGCATGGTAGCAATGCTACTATTGCTAGAATGTCATGTCTATGCTGTTAGCATGGTAGCAATGCTAAAATTAGCAAGTGTTTCTTATAGAAAACGCTACTATGCTAACGTTAGCATGGAACATCTAAGCACTCTCAGTATCCAAGTATCTAAGTATCTCATACAATTACAAAAGTGCTACTATGCTAGTGTTAGCATTGCTTACTAGCATGTTAGCATGCAAAAAGGAGCATAATAACATTGACACATTTGTGGTTTATATTTGTGATTCCACCATGAGTAGAAGAGTGTGTATGCAAAGTCACAGCCTTGCCACGCCCCCCGGTCGCCATAGAAGGTGAAAGTGGCGTCCAGATTGTCTGTGGGCCTGGGACGACAATCAATCAATCGATGAATCACTAATCGATGGAAAGACAGGAAGAGAGTTCACTCTGGGCTGTGGCATGTTTGTTCCATAGAACAATGGCATGAATGGAGGGAGCACTTCTGTTGGTCATGCAGTCTCTCTGTCTGGGTGGGTGGAGGCGGGGCCGCTTGCATACACACAGGGTGTAATGTAGTAGACATCTGGTAGCCCCAATCTGGTGAACCGAGTGATGAACCGGTAATGAATGAAGCCATGATGAACTCAGCATGTTTTCCTCTTAGATATGTGCTGACTGAGCTGGTAGAGACTGAACGCTTGTATGTGGAAGACCTTGGACTCATCGTACACGTATGTTGCACTTCATAGCTACTAGTATAGCTAGCAGTATAGCTACCACTATAGCTACCAGTATAGCTACCAGTATAGCTACCACTATAGCTACCAGTATAGCTACCAGTCTGCATCTTCTGATGTCCCGTGTGTGTGTGTGTGTGTGTGTGTAGGGCTATATGGCAACCATGGCCAATCAGGGCGTTCCCGAAGATCTTAAGGGGAAAGATAGGATCGTGTTTGGAAACATCCATCAGATATTGGACTGGCATAAGAGGTGGATGAAAAAACGATTTCATTTCATATCAAGGAGACTTGTTTGCCACCTTGTTTGCCACCTTGTTGTTACCTTGTCAGATGTTTTCCTCTATCGTGTTCCTCAGCTATTTCCTTGGCGAGCTGGAGAAATGTGTGGCTGATCCCGACTCCTTGGCCCAGCTCTTCATTAAACATGTGAGTTGATCTGTCACACAGTACATCAAACCCATCCATTCAACGAACACCCCCTCAGCCAAAACACCAACGTACCGTCTATTGGATAGACTCTATGTAGACCAACGGAGAGCCACCAAACCAGCAGCATGGGCTGCTTGACCAATGACCCAGTCCCAAAGATCTACCTCCTACTGCAAATCTAGGCTAGTAGACGAGGAAGGCTCCGATTGATTGGCCACCAATTGGTATCGGCCGATATCATTCAAAAAGCATGGTATCAATCAATGATACATGCTTCATAATTCTTCATAATTGTAATCTGTAAACTGGTTCCTAACATGCCCGATTGCACGGTGCACAGCGCTGCAGACACTCAACAACCCCATACATATAAGCTGCATGGACTGGCCACAACATTAGGTACACTTGCACAGGAGCACAGCGGCACGTATGGCCGACATGAGCATACATCAAATATTACTCCCCTCTCATATGTTGCTTATGCTCCGTTCTATCTTAGACGTGTTTCATAATACACGGCTCATTGTAGGAAGTCAGCGGGCACGATTGTGCATCAGTCAGTGATTTTTTTGTCTGCTTGTTGGGGGGGGTGGTGGTGAGGGATATAAAGTCAGATGGAAAACTGCGTGTACTACAGGACCGTAATACCGTCAGCAAGACTGACACATTATTGTTATGTTTATTGCCATGTTTGCATGAATCACCAACGTCACACAGCTCATATACAGCATATGAAATAATAATAATTTATGTCAATAATGAAAGGATGAAGCCTCAAGGATCACTTACCCACATTCACATACAGCTGAATAATAAACAATATGTAGAGCAACTTCTCATAACCTAAATCCACTTCACAATGAAAATCATGTACAGCCTTAAGCCCCACCCACTTCTGGTGTATGCCCCGCCCACACCAGGTACAGATGGTACCCACTTTGACCCAACCATTCACCTCACTATCCATCCACCCCCCCCACTTCCCCACCCATCCATCCATCAATGCTCGCACACACCCTCCAGAAATGCATCCAGCAGACCCCCCCCTGCCGACACATCCCTCCCTGAACCATCTGGCCATTACCCCACCAACCCCTCATGTCTATCTCACCCACCCAACAAACCATCCAACCACCCCTCAGCTATCCATCCATCCGCCCCCAAAACCCCCAGCACCCAAAGTCTATCCACCAGCCTACCCACCCAACCACCTATTCAGCACCCATCCAACCACCCCACCTGGACAAGCCCCCCATCCGGCACGTTCAAGCAAAGCCTGAGGCGTGTCCGTGTGCTTCCAGGAGCGCAGGCTTCACATGTACGTGGTTTACTGTCAGAACAAACCCAAATCAGAGCACGTGGTCTCCGAGTACATCGACACCTTCTTTGAGGTAAGAGCGTTACTTGATGAGTGGCGTCGGCGAACAGACGCCCCCACCGCCTTCTCGTGTCGCCTGCCAGGATCTCAGGCAGCAGTTGGGTCACAGGCTGCAGCTCAACGACCTGCTGATCAAACCGGTTCAGCGCATCATGAAGTATCAGCTCCTACTCAAGGTTCACATCACCCTGTCGTGACGTTCGCTCGGATCCCTGACGTCCATTCAAAGTTGTTTGTCGTCCTCAGGACCTCCTCAAGTATTACAGCAAAGCGGGGCGCGATGTGGAGGAGCTGCAGGTATTCCCTTTCAAGCGTTCATCTGTGCAACAGGCGTCTTTTGACATGACCGTTGTCCTGCAGAGGGCCGTGGAGGTCATGTGTTTTGTGCCCAAACGCTGCAACGACATGATGAACGTGGGCAGGCTGCAAGGCTTCGAGGTGAGACATTCCACTTCTGCGTGCAAATGCTTGGTGACGACTGTGTGACGGATGTCTACTTGTGTCAGGGGAAAATCACGGCGCAAGGGAAGCTGCTCCAGCAGGACACCTTCTCTGTCAGCGAGCAGGAAGGCGGCTTCCTGTCCAGACCCAAGGAGAGGAGAGTCTTCCTGTTTGAGCAGCTGGTCATCTTCAGCGAGCCAATCGATAAGAAAAAAGGCTTCTCTCTACCAGGCTACACTTTTAAAAACAGCATCAAGGTAGGTTGATCATGTCTTCCTCAGTCACATCTTCCAAGGTCTCAGGACCCAGTGTATCATCAAGTACCGGTAGACACTAAAACCTTATCTCTACCATATCAGTCTTAAAGGGGAAGTGTACTTCTTTGGAATTTTGACCATCATTCCCAATCCTTATGTGAAACATGAGCACATATGTCTTTCCATTTCCTGTGCATTATAACAGGAGAAAATGGTTTACTATGAGCTAGCTAGACATGCTGGTATTGGGATACACATATTTCCGCGATGAAATAGGTGTTAATGGAACTCTGGTCATATTCACCTTTCTCTGGTGTTATAATTCACAGAAAAGGGAAAGAAATATGTTCATAAGTTAATATGAGCGAGCGACCAATGCACGTCATTGAGACGTAGCTTCTTTGACACCAACTTTCCCAAAAACGCCAACAGTGTTCCATTTCCATGACCTTGTTGACGGAAGTAGCCTTACTTCCAATCAGTGAGATTAAGGAAGATGTTCCGTATGGTAAAGTACTGCAGTACTACATGTTATCATCAATGGACTTGGATGGAAAATGTTGCTAGAGGGTTTGGGAGGGTCCCAATGACGTCAGCCAATTTACCATTATGCAGAAAAATAGACCAGGTCGGCGCTGGCGAGCTTTCTCTGCACCGTTGTCGTGCTGTTTTGTCACAAAATTGTGGACACCTCGACCTGGTGTGCCGCCACGCCCATCTCGGTCTCGGTGCTCTGCGAAATTAGATCCCAAGGAGTGTAACCACATGTCATTACAAGGTCTTTGAATGCACCTTCTGAATGCCCTGTAGTTGTATTTGGCTTGATAAAACTGATGGCAGGTCAGCTGCTTGGGCGTGGAGCAGAACGGCGTGGAAGACCCGTGCTGCCTGGTCCTGACGTCCCGTGGCATAAACCGCAGCGTGACTCGCTTCATCATGCAGGCGTCATCTCCACAAATACGATGTACTTGGTTCGGCGATGTGGTGCAAATTTTAGAGACCCAAAGGAACTTCCTTAACGGTACTCCAGCATGGTGCCATCATGGCACAATCAGAAACCATCAGAAAGGTTGCGTTTCATTTGGTTCTTCCTGTCCCGGCTCCAGCCCTCCAGTCTCCTATCGAGTACCAACGAAGGGAGAGCAAATCAAGCAGCCTCGGCAGGAACGTCAAGTCTCCCGGCGGCCCGCAGACGTTCTCGTGTGCGTCCATGGAACGCCATCAGCAGCCTGGCCTGTTGTGTCACAACACCTCCCTGCCGTCGCTGCGTCTGCCCCAGCACAGCCCGGCAGGAAAGGCGGTACAACCGATCCCTCGCACCTAGCGTTCACGCTTCACCTTTCTCACCCTTCATCCTCCCCCCCTCTCAAGGTTTCTAACCCTGATGCAGTGATGCCGCATCAAGCAGCCCCCCGCCTCGCTGTACGCCACGGGACGCCCAGCATGCAGGTACGGTCGTCCCTTGCAGCTTTGTGCGTATTTTTATCTATTCCTGAATAGTTGCCCACAGCTCAGTTCACCTTCTTTTGGCGGAGATGAAGCATTTTCCAACTACAGAGTAAGGCATTGAGAAGTAGTGATGATGTGTAGTACTGGAACTGGCCAACAGGTGTCAGTAATGTTACCTTGATGAGACCGTAGCCACCCCAGGAAGCATTGCACAGACCCCAGAAGTCCAAACTATCACTCCCAATACGTGACGGCCATGCATCCAAGTGTGTACTCAAATGGTTGACACTAATGTAGGGCTCATTTTTGGGACTGTTTGTATTTCTGCCTGAATGCTGCCTCCAGTGGCCGGAAGTAATGACTGCAGCTTTTTGGATGAGCTTGTACCCTTTCTTCCTTCAGGGTGTGACTGCCAGCTTCCAGGCCAGCACCCTCCTTGACAGTGAACCCTGAGTCCGTCATCACCTGGTCAAGGCAGCGACAATCTGGTACTCTCGCTCGCATTCTTCAAGTCACAGTGGCTCATTCACAAGAAACAAGAAAAGAAGACAATAAATCACGTTTGGTAAAAATCCATTTTTTGCATACAGTAAATCCCTCACCACTTCATGCTTCACACGTTGGAGCTGCAGATTTTCAGAACGACAAATCAATTCATGTGTTAGAATCCGGCCTACGTGATGCATATTGAAGCTCAGGGAGCTTAGGGATGTCCAATAGTATCGGACACAAATATTTATCGGTATCTGGATCGTCCCATGTAGAGCATGTCATTAGTACTGAGTTGATGAAACGTTCTCCGGGTGAGAAATAGACCCGACTTCAGGCAGCGTCACGTCAGAGACCGTAATCCCCTCTCCAACTTCATGGAAATGTCAGAAGGTCACGGTGTCCTCGAGAAGGTGCTAAAACATCACACAGCATTGGCAGGAGCAGATAGCAACAGAAAAGACAGTACCAGCGAATAATGCAGAATAATGCAGAATAATGCAGAATAAGCTAGCAAAGCCCGTAAGACCAAAACTGGGATCCTGCAAGGGTAAGGCAGGGGAGGTGTGTGTGTGGGGGGGGGTGTTAAACTCCTCTGGCTATACACTGTGGTCAATCCATATACAATATACAATGATCAATCAATACATAATGATCAGTGATCAATCAATACATAGTGATCAATCAATACATAACAATCAATTAATGCAGAACGAAAAAATGAATACATAATGATCAATAAATGCAATCAATAAGTTCCTTCACATGAAATAAATGTAAAGTACTACATATGTTTTACTCAATAAAACATTTGGTGTAGTATTGGTATTAGTATTGGTTGATATTGGAATCAGAAATTGATAGTTGGACAATATTGGTTTTCAATATCAAACATCCTAATCGGAATGAATGAAGCATGACAATGCCTAATAGGAATATAAGGCATCCAAGAGACCATGGAAACAGGTTGTGTATGTAGTATTTAGTATTGTAGTATGTAGTATTGTGCACTGGTCACTAGGTGGCACTCATGCTACTGTCATGGTGCTTGTGTGTCTCAGCCAACACAACTGTTTTTTATTACTGTAGGGGTGTTATTTCATGTGTAGAGGGCTCTCGTCATGTTCAAAAGCGTGTTAAGAAGGTGGTAAAGAGATACCAAAGTACCAAAATATTCAGTTTGTAAGTAAGTATATCGAAAGTAGATCCAAACATTATAGTAGTCCAGGTCCGAGATGTAGTGCCATCAGGGGACTTGATGATGATCAGCCAAAGTGGGGCCCTCCGTGGCAGACGTGGACCACCTCAGATCTCGTCTCATTCTGTCTGGGCGAGTTTCAAACGGCCGCAACCTCCGCTTCCCCTTTAAATATTGTGTCAGCAATACAGAATGAAGATTGCTTTGTGACCTTTCACCCATCCTTCCATCCAAAGATGGCTTTCAACCACCACATCGGGCCAGGAAGCACTTTTATCAGAACACCAGGCTGTCATAACACCTTTCAAAATAAGACACCTGAGAAAAACAGCTCAGTATTCTGCTTTTAATACTGACACTTGATCATAATAACATCATTGCATGGCCGTAATGGGAGGGGCTTGGGGGGGTCCAACCACTCAAATGAAGGGACACGGGGCCATTTTGGAAAGCAGGCTGTGCGGATACCTAGATGCAAAACCTGAACCTGACTGTCACACTGACACGGTGGATGGCGGCTTGGGACTCGGACCGCTGCTTGGGGCGTCTCTGCTGGTTTTCACGTTGACAAATCTAAAACTGGTGGCGCCTTCATTCCCATCAGATGGGGGCCTCATTCTCATGGTTTTATTCCCATCAAATGGGGGCCTCTTTCTCATGGTTTTATTCCCATCAGATGGGGGCCTCTTTCTCATGGTTTTATTCCCATCAGATGGGGGCCTCTTTCTCATGGTTTTATTCCCATCAGATGGGGGCCTCTTTCTCATGGTTTTATTCCCATCAGATGGGGGCCTCATTCTCATGGTTTTATTCCCATCAAATGGGGGCCTCTTTCTCATGGTTTTATTCCCATCAGAAGGGGGCCTCTTTCTCATGGTTTTATTCCCATCAGAAGGGGGCCTCTTTCTCATGGTTTTATTCCTATCAGATGGGGGCCTCATTCTCATGGTTTTATTCCCATCAGATGGGGGCCTCATTCTCATGGTTTTATTCCTATCACCCGTGTTTAGCCAGCCTGAGTCCAAACACGAACGGCCTTCTTCTGCTTTCTTGATACTTTATTTAAATCTACTTCTTGGCATGAAACCAACATTGTTCTTTGACATTATATTACATTACATTGACATTATTTTGGTGTTGTCATTTCTCTCTTTTTTCATAACTTCCATATTTTGACTTTATTCTCATAATGTCACAATTTTTCCCAATCTCATCTTCCCGACATGTACAACGTTCTTCTGTCTCATGGCTAATACTGAATACATTTATTTTATTATATAATATTATATTTATTTGAATATTATGATTTTATTCCAATATTTTTATGAGTAAAATAACTGCTCTTTTCTTGTGGTTTTTCATAGTTTTCTTCTTTAATTAGATTTTCTAAAATGCGTAGAGGGCTGATTTAAAAAGAGCCCCCTTGCGGCCCCTTTAGTGGCCCTTTTGCGGCCCATTGGCGGCCCCTTGGGTGAGTAGCACCCTCTACTGTGGACGGTTGGTGAGGTAATCCAGTATCCACGATGTGAGGTGCAGGTCCACCCCTGTGTTCTCCAGCTTGTCCCTCAGAAGTGCTGGCTGGATGGTGTTGAACGCACTGGAAAAATCAAAGAACATGATTCTCACCGTGCTCCCAGGTTTCTCCAGGTGAGAGAGCGCTCTGTGCTGGAGGAAGATGACAGCGTCGTCCACCCCAGTGCCAGGTTGATAGGCGAACTGGAGCGGGTCCATCGAAGGACCCACCAGGGGGCGGAGATGGTCAAGGATCAGCCGCTCCAAGGTCTTCATCAGGTGTGATGTAAGTGCCACCGGCCTGTAGCTGCTGAGGTCCTTGGGGTGCGGCGTCTTGGGGACAGGAACCACGCAGGATGTCTTCCACAGCTGTGGCACCCTCCCCAGCTTCAGGCTCAGGTTGAAGATGTGCTCAACAATCCCGCACAGCTCGTCCGCGCAGGACTTCAGGAGCCTGGAGCTGATGCCGTCTGGTCCCGCCGCCTTCCTCGCCTTGGTTTTCCGGAGCTGGTTTCTCACCTGGGATGTTGTGAGGGTCAGGTTGGAGCAGGGGGGCTGTGTGCGGGGGGAGGTTAGTGAGGAGGTTGAGCTGATTAGGTGAGAAGTGGTGGGGGATGGCTGTGTGCAGGAGGGGGAGGTGGGGGTGGGGGTAGGGCTGTCCACTCGAGGTGTCGATGGGGGGAGTTTCGGCAGAAGTTTCGGCAGGAGGTGCTGGGCCGGGGGATGGGCAGATGGTTGATCAAACCTGTTGAAAAATAGATTCAGATCGTTAGCATTTACCTGGTCCCCAGCAGCCTGGGAGTCGGGCCCCTTGTGGCCAGAGATGGTTTTCAGGCCTCTCCAGACTCCTCTGACGTTGTTCTGCTGCAGCTGTTCCTCCATCTTTTTCCTGTAGCAGTCCTTCCCCTCCCTGATTTTCCTCCTCAGCTCCTTCTGCACAGCCTTCAGCTCTTCCCTATTTCCTGACTTAAAGACCCTCTTCTTCTCCTTTAGGAGAGCCTTTATGTCCGGATTAATCCACGGTTTGTTGTTGGAGAAACACCGTACAGTCCTGGTGGGTACAGTGTTTTCCACACAGAAGTTTATGTAGTCTGTGATGCAGTCAGTGAGACTGTCTATATCGTCCCCATGAGGATGGCATAGTTCCTCCCACACTGTTGTGTTGAAACAATCCTTCAGAGCCTCGTCGGCTTCATCAGACCATCTCTTCACTGTGCGGGACACAGCTGGCAGCCTGCGTACCAGAGGTTTGTACACAGGCTGGAGATGTACCAGGTTGTGGTCTGATCTTCCCAGGGGAGGAAGTGCTGTTGAATTGTATGCCTCCTTGGTGTTGGCATAACACAAGTCCAGTGTTTTATTGTCTCTAGTGCAGCAGGTGACATACTGGGTGAAGGTGGGCAGGGTGGAGGATGGAGAAGCGTGGTTGAAATCACCTGAGAGAAGAAGGAGAGCCTGCGGATGTTGTGTCTGTAGCCGGCCCACGGCAGAGTGGATGACGTCACAGGCCGCGTCGGCGTTAGCAGAGGGGGGAATGTACGCCGCTATCGCGATAACGTGCGAGAATTCCCGCGGCAGATAGTACGGTCTCATGCTAACGGCTAACAGTTCAATGTCTTTGCAGCAGAGTTGCTCTTTAATAGTGATGTGCCCAGAGTTACACCATCTATCATTCACAAACACTGCTAGCCCGCCTCCTTTCCTCTTACCGCTCTCCTTTGTCCTGTCCGCCCGCAGTAGTGTGAATCCGTGTAGTGTAGCGATCGTGTCTGGGGTCCGTGTATCCAGCCACGTTTCCGTAAACAACATGACGCTACACTCCCGGAACTGCCTCTGATGCCGGGTCAGCGCCGCTAGTTCGTCCATCTTATTGGGGAGAGATCTTACGTTCCCCATGATGATGGACGGGAGAACTGGTCTGTATCTCCTCCTCTTGTCGCGGCATTGGGCTCCGGCACGGCTTCCCCGTCTTCTCCTCTTTACCTCCCGGGGAACCTCGAGGGGTTCCCCGGGGGGCAGCGCCGCTGTGTTGCGGAGCGCCAACAGCTGGTCCCTACTGTAAACAATAGAGTTTCGGCGTGCGGTCGAAAACATCGTCGAAAAATTATGAGAAATGCCAGCTCAACACTATCACTATGGTGGACAGTTGAACTGAGCATTTACGAAGCCGTTCCTTTAAGAATAACCTAGAAAAAGAATGAAAAAGACAGAATAAAGAAGAAAAGAACTAAACGAAGAGCGAGAGCTGCTGTAGCAGGCTGCCACCAGAGCGGCGCCAAAAGGTAGAAACACCTCAAAGCCCAAAATGGTCTGACGGGTCACAATATCAACAGACGTCGTCCCTGGTGCATTCACACCATCGGGACTCGCCAACTGTCACGGGGTCTTTGTCAATACTGTCTGCTTGACAATACTGTTTGCTTGTCGTATGGAATCATCGTTATCCTGGTCCCCTTTGGCATCTTCAGGTTCCAAAAGGTGTCATCGTTATCCTGGTCCCCTTTGGCATCTGCAGGTTCCAAAAGGTGTCATCGTTATCCTGGTCCCCTTTGGCATCTTCAGGTTCCAAAAGGTGTCATCGTTATCCTGGTCCCCTTTGGCATCTTCAGGTTCCAAAAGGTGTCATCGTTATCCTGGTCCCCTTTGGCATCTTCAGGTTCCAAAAGGTGTCATCGTTATCCTGGTCCCCTTTGGCATCTTCAGGTTCCAAAAAGCCCAAACTAGTTGCTGTGAGTCAGACATTGCAGTCGATACTTGAAGTACATCAGGCCGAATCTGCTGGGGGAGGTCGCCGCGTACCGGAAGCTGGCGTAGGCCTTGTCGCTTTCCGACTGGGCGACCCAGGGGACTTTGATCTTGCTGGCATGGCCGACGACGACATCGTCACAAGAGCCCACGTGGAGAGACCCCAGGCCCTCGATGAAAAACTCTGCAAACAAATGCCATCACATGAGGCACTCAAGATTCTTAGAGCGCATACAGAGGTAGATCAAGCACATGAAAGAACGACATTGGGGGTTGCCTACAGCCACCAATGTTTTGGAGACCCAGGTGCGTCTGGCCACCAGGCTGAGGCATTTTCCCTCATTTTGAAAGCAAAGTCTCCTCTGTACTTACCCAGGTGGGCCACCCTGTTGAGTTGCGGGTCGAAGCCGACCTGCTGCAGCTTGTCGGTGCGAGCCAGGAAGAAATTGATGACCCCGTCTGTCACCACGCAGTTGGGGAAGCCTTGGATGCCGTGATAAAAGCCTCTCCGGATGTGCAGACAGTCGCCATCCTCCTCCCCCGATTCAATGGACATGGTATGCCTGTAGCTGCTGGTGTACCCCGTCACCTCCCGCACTGCGCCGCCCACCTGCACACACACACACACACACACACACACACACAGGTAGGATGTCAGAAAGGTCAAGCAGCAAAGGTGTGTGTGTGTGTGTGTGTGTGTGTTTCCCACCAGGTCCAAGGTGGTCCTCTCTAAGACATCCACAAGTTTCTCCAGCTTGGTGCTGCTGGTGAAGATGAAGTCATCATCCACCCACAGCACATACTTGGTGGTCGCCTGGGACAGGGCCAGGTTTCGGCCAGCAAACCACCCCTGGGGGACAGGAAGACAGGAAGACACACAGGTGGACTATCCAGCAGCCTGAAGCGTCCCAGCGTCGCCCTTACCTTTCCAAAAGGCATGATGTAATGCTCAATGTAAGGTCCCGAAATGGTCTGGGGATTTTTACTGTCGTCGGCGATGATGATGGTCACGGTGGGATAGAATTTCCTCACGCTGTCGATGAGGTTTTGAAGCTTGTCGTAACGCAGGAAGGTCTTTGTTAAGATGGTGACCAGAGTGCTGATGTTGTACTCTTGCAGACGGAAGAAGGAAGATGGAAGTCATCTTCACCACTTGGATTATTCAAGGTAACGTGCACACAGTCCTTATGTGAGGCATGAACACACAAACACGGCTAGCATGAGGGTGCTAACAATGTACGTAATGGGACACACCCATTCCCTCCGTGCTAACGCCAAACTCCAAAAAGCTCCAACAAGGTTTTCCATCCGTGCTGTGAGCCTGTAGTAACAGGTACATTGATGGTAACGTGTCATACGTGTAGTACTTGTAGTACTTCCTTCCTGGGTGCATGGATGCCACATAGCAACACAGATGCTATTCGCGAGCCTGCTAGTCGCTGGCCTGCTACGCCCATAACGTAGTTGTTGGGTGTCACAATGTTCCTAAAAACAATAAGACCAATGCAGCTGCCATGACGGACATGGAAGATGGAATAGGTGTGTCTGCCTCTTTTTATCTCTTTGTATATCTTTATAAAAACGTGTGTTCATGTTTGACATAAGGATTGCAAATGGATGCCGGGCAGCATTCCCCAAAAAGAAAAGAAGCAAGTCAAAGTGCAAGGCACCTCCTCGGGGTCCTGTGTTGTAGAGTTTGGGTCTCACGCCGTGGCGGACTTTGATGATGAAGTTGGCGCCATGGCCCTCCGTCTCCACGTGCACTAATAAACACGACACAGCTTGGACTTGGCACAGAACTGCTGACTCGACACGCACCTACACAGATCTCATACTCATGCAGATCTCACCTGCAACCTCAACAAGTGGACCAGCTCACATCTTAGGAACCAAACAGGAGGCAACAAACACCCAATCTGGATTACATCCACATTGAATCTGCTTTTATAGTATAGTCCAGTTTCTTATCAGAACAGCATCCCTTGGAATGAAATGTTTGTCTAGGTTCAATAGCATTTCTGCCAAACACTTAAACCAGGTTTAATCTGGATCAGATACAGATTAAACTTGGTAACACACTACAGTTCATCTTATCCTCACGAGGGTCGCGGGGGTGCTGGAGCCTATCCCTATTTGAAATGATATCAAAATATGTTGATATAATATTTAAAAAATCCAGATGCCAAATCTGATCCAGATTAAATTTGGTTTCACACTACAGTACAGTCGTTTCATATAAAAATGTTATTTTACAGATTATAATATATGTCTATTTGAAATTATAACAAAATATGTGAATATAATTTAGGTGCCACATGCCGAATCTGGATCAGATCCAATCTGACATAGTGTTAAATTCAGATCAAATGTGGTTTCATATACAGTCCTTTTATTGTTTTTAGCATATTGTAAAGAATATATTCTCATGTTCCATTCAGATCGGTGCTCAATTTGGATCAAATTCATATTGAGTTTGGTTGTAAATGTAACGTAAATTAGTTTCAATCCAGATGAGGTGAGATGATTACGTGAGGTTTGATGCGGTGCCTCCTGGCCGTGTGTGTACCTGCGTCGGCGGTGCTGGGGTGGAAGATGGTGTTGGTGTAGGTGACAAACTGCAGCTGGCGGTTGAGGTTGGTCAGTACGTCGCTGGACAGAGACATGTGCATCTTTCCGTCGCCCCGGATTTGAACCCCTTGCACCTCGGCGGCCACATTCAGGGTCCCCAGCGTGGCGGTGAGGTTGATCTGCGGTGGCGCCAGAGACACAAATGAAGGTAACGTCTTTGGATAGCGAGCCTGAATCAACGCTCACCGAGTAGCGGTCTCTGGGGGGGGCATGTAAGGCCAAACCTGAAATGAGCAGAAGAATCCATTGGTTTGTTCTTTGCTGGCTGGTGGCTCAGCCACATTTGGTGCTTCCTACCTGGGATGATGATGGTCTTCATCGGCCGCACCTCCACTCCCTGCGTGGGATACTGCAAAGGATTGTTAGCCTCAGCTGTGATGAGCGTATCCGCGGGCGTGTATGACCTGCAAGGCACAGCGGGCGCCTGTCAGCACCGGCGCCAAAGTCACTAACAGCCGCTCTTGCTTTGTTGGGACAGCGCCGCTTGCCTGCTCTGGAAACTCTTGAACTCCTGGTCCCGCCTCCTCTTCACCTCCTCCAGCTCCGAGGCCTGGAAGGCCGTGTGCAGCGGCTGAGCCGACACCCACGAGGTGAGCATTTGCAGGTAGGGCAGGTGGACGCCTTGGCTCTCGCACACGCATCCGTTGCGTCCCAACAAGCTGGCAAAGTCACCGTGGAGTTCACCACGCTGGAGTTCATCCTACACTCTACCATACTGTCTACCATACCGTCTACCATACCGTCTACCATACCGTCTACCATACACTCCACCATACCGTCTATCAGACACTCCACCATACTGTCTACCAGACACTCTACCATACTCTCTACCATACACTCCACCATACCATCTACCATACCATCTACCATACCGTCTACCATACCGTCTACCATACCGTCTACCATACCGTCTACCATACACTCCACCATACCGTCTATCAGACACTCCACCATACTGTCTACCAGACACTCTACCATACTCTCTACCATACACTCCACCATACCATCTACCATACCGTCTACCATACCGTCTACCATACACTCCACCATACCGTCTATCAGACACTCCACCATACTGTCTACCAGACACTCTACCATACTCTCTACCATACACTCCACCATACCATCTACCATACCATCTACCATACCGTCTACCATACCGTCTACCATACCGTCTACCATACCGTCTACCATACACTCCACCATACCGTCTATCAGACACTCCACCATACTGTCTACCAGACACTCTACCATACTCTCTACCATACACTCCACCATACCATCTACCATACCGTCTACCATACCGTCTACCATACCGTCTACCATACACTCCACCATACCGTCTATCAGACACTCCACCATACTGTCTACCAGACACTCTACCATACTCTCTACCATACACTCCACCATACCATCTACCATACCCTCTACCATACCATCTACCATACCCTCCACCATACCGTCTACCATACCCTCTAGCATACCCTGTAAATGCTCCTCGCCGTTAGCATTGGCCCTTTCTAGCATTGACAAATATGACAACTAAGTCACTTAAACTGTCAGTTGTTCGTACTGCGTCACTCAAAGTTCGGTTAGGGTTAACCCCAACCAAACGGGTTAACCCCAACCAAACGGGTTAACCCCAACCAAACGGAAATGTTCTAGGTAAAGTTTTCACATGGAGGAAATAATAACCTGTGGCCTCCTTCCATTCATTCATTTTCTACCGCTTTTTCCTCACGAGGGTCGCGGGGGTGCTGGAGCCTATCCCAGCTGTCTTCGGGCGTGAGGCGGGGTACACCCTGGACTGGTTGCCAGCCAATCACAGGGCACATATAGACAAACAACCATTCACACTCACATTCATACCTATGGACAATTTGGAGTCACCAATTAACCTAGCATGTTTTTGGAATGTGGGAGGAAACCGGAGTACCCGGAGAAAAGCCACGCATGCACGGGGAGAACATGCAAACTCCACACAGAGATGGCCTCCTTCCAATGAATAGAAGATCTATAAGCTACAGCATTGACATTATGTGTGAAAATCAAAAGAAGAAAGCCATGCTAACTCTTACCTCGCTACACTCTCACGCACGTGGAAGGGGATGGCGCTCAGTTGGGGGTCGGCTTGCCGCAGTTGGTCGGTGTGCTTCTCGAGAAGATCATGTCGCTGCCAGACGTCTACCGTGGTGGACACGCAGGTGGACCACATGTGGATAAGAGCCAGCACCAGAACCACCGACACCAGGATGGCGAAGAGGAGGGGTTTCCTCGCGGTACGCATGCTAAACGCCTGTCGAGCACAAAGATATCATCCATCCACACAGAAACACCAGGAAGCCATGTTCTGCCTTCCGTGTTGCTTCTTTCTCTTCTCTGCTTTCATTTCCTGTTGGTGTTTAATGCTACCTCTCACTTTGAGCATAATCCCTCATTGGTTTCAATTCCTTGGTTCCACCCAACCAACAGGATTCTTTATGTATACATGGAATCTACATGGAAGCTAGATAGACACTAAAAAGTCTCTGTACGACTTTCTAAATACACGTTAAACATGAATAGAGCCCTCTAGACATAAAATAGCACCCCTACGGTCACCTTTACACTCCTACTACCGCTAGGGTCGCTATGGAAACTAAAGTGGCATCTGTAAAGGTGACAGCATGATGACGTGTCTCGTCAACGATCATATGTAAAAACACGTACCGTGTCTAACAGGCCCTCTATCCAGTCAAGAAAAAAACCTCCTCTGTGGAAATCTGCATCCCCAGGAAAATTGCGCTTCTGTGAAGAAGAAGAACTTATTAGTGCTTTTTATGTGTGGCCTTTCACCGGGCCCACGTGTACTTCATTTACTACTTATTAAATATGAATAATAACAAGTGATCAGTGCTTGAACATGGACTAGTTATTGTTATTACTTATTGTGCATATTTATTCATTTTGGGCCTAAATGAAGCATTTTCAAGCATGAAATATTGAAATGATGGAACTAAATGAAGTAAAATACAAATGCAAGGGAGCAGCGTTATCATTGTGAATGTAGTAGTCTACGTTGGCCACTAGGTGTCGGTATTGGGTGAGACAGGCACTAGACTCCTCGCAAAGGTTCCCGAGGCAACACTCAAACTACCAAGGCAGTCGTTTTGACTGTTTTCTAAATTGGCCGTTCCGTAACTTGGTGAAAAAAAAGCTTAAGGACCAATAGGACCCTGACTTTTCCTCAATATGTGATCATATTTTATTCTAACATTGTTTTATCATTCAAATGTCAAAACACAAAAGAGATATGAGCATTATTAGCTAGAATGACCTTAGCAGGCCAGCTTTTTGGTTGCCAGCTTTTTACAGCTTCTTACACATTTACAAATTCATCATTCAACAGACCAAAGAAGCAGAAAGAACATATAAGACTTCTAATGATACGTTGTCTACAATCTTAAGACTGTGGAAGAAGAATATTACAGCCAACTATTAGACAAGTACAAAACAATATTAGAGCGACATGGGGCATTCTAAATAGTATTATCAGGAAAAGTAACAAGATGACAGACTACCCGAATTATTTGATGGTGGGAAACACATATAATGATGATATGGATGAGACGGTTGAAAAGTTCAACAACTACTTTGTCAATATTGGTCCCAAGCTGGAAGAAGGAATTCCAAAACAAAGGACATGGGAGGAAATGGAAAGGAAAGAAACAATAGATAGGAATCCTAATTCTATGTTTCTGACAGATGCAACAAAAAAGGAAATCATTGATATTGTCACAAATTGTCAAGCAAAAACCTCAACTGATTGTAATGGAATCCAAATGGACTACTTAATTATTATTACATTGTTTATTGCTCTCTGGTTCTACCATATCTTACTTATTGTGTGGAGATTTGGGCTAATAACTATAAAAGCAGTCTTCACTGGCTAAATGTACCAAAAAAGGTCAGGAAGGATAATCCAGTCATGTTGTGTCATATATATCACTATATTGATGGTTACTATGGTACCCATTATGTCATTATATGGCTATAACACCTCATACTACAGTATGTGTCCAAAAAATAAACAATAAAAAATAAAATCAGAAAAACAGGAAGTGAACAAATGTAACAGTTACTGATTGTAAAAGTAACAGATGGGGAGGGGGGTAGGATTTAATAAGCTTTGCTTCTTCCTACTCCTTTTGGACATGTGGAACTGGGAATTGATGATGGGATGTATTCCATTGGAACCTGATGGATGTTCAAATACAATTACACCATCACCATTACATCACAATTTTTACTGTTGCCTTCATTAGTCCTATCCATCCAGCCACCCACCCACCCACACATTCATCCACCCATCCACCCATCCACCCATCCACCCATCCATCCATCCATGCATCCATCCAATCACTTTGCTCATCCTGGATGGAGTGGAATCATGGTTCCATCATCCTGGATGGCCTCCATTGTAAGGCCAACCTGTATCCTAACCACAAGAGCACCCAACCTGCCATTGGATGAAGATGCTGTCCCACAACCTTCAGCACGGAGGAATGGAACAGCAAGAAATGGCCCAGTGGGGACAGTCGCGCGTCAGAGTTCCAATGTCTTTAGAGAAGCTGAAGGACCCACAGTAGATGCACTGTCCAAGAAAGGCACCCATGAGATGATGTCACAGAGGAACGTCATCATGCCACTCCAAAATGAACACGTGATAGCTAAATCCAGACAAATGATGGAGCAAGAGGGGCTTGGAGCAGCAGAAGATGGAGAGGGGAATGGAAAATAATTCTAGTTGCCATTTTTATGTTTATTACCTATTCCAACAATGTACTCTTGCATCTTTTTCATGATCATCCAAATTGTATACAAATATTGACCACGGCAGTTATTCTAGTAGTTTGAGGATTGTGGTCTCCCGAGCGTTAAACCATCCACTGTTAGCATGCTGGATGATAACAAGTCAACGTGCTGCTTCCAGATTAGCTTCAAGACGACGCCCAATCACCAAATCATGCATAATTAGCAAACATGGCAGAGGGGCGCTCAAGACATTATTACTGTTGTTGAAGAATGTCAGACTGCAGAGGCCTGGACGGGAAGAAAACATCCTTAAAAAAGAGATGACATGACAACCTCATGGCGATATTCCAGGCACGTGCCTTGGGATAAATAAGGAGCATTTTGATGCAGGTCAGATCGGCACTCACCTTTCATCAAATCCGCATCCCATCCGCTTCCCTTGGCTCGGCTGGATGCGAGGCAGCTATTGTGGATCCTCCTCCCCCTCCTGCAGATGGATGTGAAGGAGGAAGGAGCAATACGGACTATACACGGCACACAGTCCCAACGAGGCTTATTATCCCACGCATCATCCGTGCTGCCGTGGCATCTTGCAATTTCCTGAAAGGGTCCAGTCCTTCTATATGCTGGATTCGAAATCCACTCTTTCATAGAACAAACGGGTTTTTCCTGGCATTTGAGTGAAAACTACACCATTTTCGCCCACCGAATGACCAAACACGCCCATAAACGAGCGTGGTCATAAGAGTACACTGACAGGCTAGTCAGCCAATCACAGTGGATCACAACTTGATCCTAACCAATCCCCTACGAGTAGCCTGCCCCCTGGTGGCGACTGTTAAACGGTGCGTTCACCGCGGGCTGCTGTGTTGTCTTCATAGGGCAGGGGTCCGAGAGCCGTGAAGGCCACATATTTCAAATGTATAGCCATATACATTTTGTTAAACAACAAAATACGTGTATTTTTATGTAAGACCAACAGTAGATATAACGGGCTCTAATTTCCAAGACCAGGGCAGGTGTACCTACGATGATGACGGGGTGTGGCCAGCGCGCTTTGTTCATTTGTTAATCAGCGCAGTGAGCAGTAATAAATGAAATACTTCTTGCCATTAATGCAACTTTTGCTCCGTAACTCAGTTTCTTTCTTTCTTTTGGCCATCTTCTTGGTCAAAGGGCTTAGTGCTGCAGTTAGCTAGCCGACTAATTGACCGAAGGAGGGAAGTTTAAGTAGAAGTTTCCATATTGACAACTCGATGACCCATTATGACCGATTATGACCGATTATGACCCATTATGACCGATTATGAGCCATTACTAGACTCCCATTATCCAGTAATCATTGATTTTTGGTGTTTGACCGGGAAAATGTTGTCAGGACAGCAGGACAGCTAGCATTGGATGGAACCAAAAGGCGTAACCACCAGTGACGTCACCCCCCCCCAAAAAATGTACTTAAGCCCCCCTAAATAATGTTATATTTTTTATTGATTTTTTGATAATTTTTATTGATTTTTTTTTTACAAAAAAATCTCTGACAAATTTTATATACTAGGGCAAAAACAGGCTAATAAGCAAGCCAATAAGCAGGCTAATACTAGCCTAGTACTAGTAGCAGTAATAATCAGAAGACAAAGAATGATGATAGTAATAATAATAGGCTAATTAATAATATAATAATGATTATTATATAATTGATCACTTTCCACCGGACAGAATGGTTGCAAAGCTTGAGCAGCGATTTTGCAGTGTATTTTTTTTTTTAGATTAGATTAGATTTTTTGGATTTTCTTATGTCTACTGCATTCATTCATATCCTGTGCATCTCCAGGGGGCTAAGCCCCCCCCTCCCTGTCCTCAGAGCCTAGTGACGCCCCTGGTGAGATGAGTCCTCAAAGATGAGGACGAAGGAGATATGAAGTCAAATGTGGGACTCATGTCTTCATAGATTGCAAACAGTGCCGACAGAAGAGAAGGATAAATGTCATCAGGAAAAGATAAGATTCAATGTTGCTAATATTTTAAACTCGGGATATGTTTTATAAAGATATATTTTTTATTTTTAAGGAAAACTGTATTTACGAATAGATTGTAGAAGGGGTTAGATTCGGTTCTCCACTCCTGTTCAGAGGGCGGCGCTATGCACACCGAAATAAATAAACAACAGAAGAAGAAGAGGAGGACGAGGAAGAAGAAGAAAAACAAAAAGAAGGAGGAGGTGGGGTGGGGTTAGGCGTCAATCATGGCGGCTCACCGAATACGGTGGCTTAATAGGTTATACGTTTTCTGCTTAATATGCCCCATCTGCGTCTCGGCTTTCTTAAATCTGGAAGAGCTGAATGAGATGAAGTATGGCATTGAAATTCTTTCCGATCCCGTCATCTTGGGGCAGGTGAGTAAAGGGTTGAAATCAGGGAAGCTAATGGTTAGCATGCTAGCTAACGCTAAGGCACGCTTAGCCCGACCAACTAAAACATACAGTTATAAATCTATACAGATAATACAAATATGCAAGGTATGGTAAAACTCCATTCCTATACTACTTATCATTATGCGTTATGGAAGGAAATGTTTATAGATGACGAGCCATGCAACAGCCACTGTTGACAGCTGTCACAACACAGCTGTCCAACACCACCACATATTATGTTGTGACAACATGTAACATGTACTATGGGCCACCCTTTGGTGACCCATTACGTAACTTTCTTTGGACTTTATTGTAGTAAACGATATACAGCAATCCTTGTGTCACCTCATAGTATGGACTTCAGTGACCTCTTTGTCCCTTAGACTAAAACACAGGAGGTTATGATGGTGTCCAGCAAGTACAAGCAGATGTACGAGTGTCGACTTCCAGCCCAGGCGATCCACTTTCACCAGGAGCTGGCTTCAGAGCCCGAAACACAAGGGTACGCAGGACCGGACATCCCTGACCTACTCAGACCAATGCAGGACTCCCCCTGTCTAGTGAAGGTTGGTACACAATGCTCTCTGTCTACACTACTGGTTTCGTTTTCTTTTTTGAGGCTGGATTAGTTAACGGGATGGATCGCTGGGTGAATATGATGTAATACACAAGGCACACCTACATGTGGCGCTGTAAACAGACATAACCAAAGAAGAAGACTTTTCAAGCGCTGCCGTCGCCGGGTGTCTACGTTTGGTGTGACTGTGACACAGGTTGATTAAAAACTTCCTCTGACCTTCTCCACTCTACCGGTGCAACTTGTCTTCAGTTTTCTCCAAACCAGCCCATCAAGTTTGTTTTGCTGTCTTTCTGAATCAATCTGCACGTGCCGTAGCACCAGACGGGAGAGCGCTTGAAACATGAATGCTTGTTGGTCCATAATAATCATTGATGTTTGAAATTATGTTTACATGGCTTTGTGATGAGCTGACAGATCAGTGTTTCAGATTTCCAAAGCTTTTGGAAATGCAGCACAAGGATGAGTGGCTATGCCCTGGGCCCCCAGATGACTAAATACGGCCCTGGCTATTTGTCCCCCCTCAGACAAAAGACTGGTGGACGTATGAGTTCTGCTACGGTCGGCATATCAGACAGTACCACCTTGAAGGTAAAGCCCTGAGCTTCATTTCATCTTTTCTTTCCTCAAGGCACATGTTTTTTTTTTTTTTTACAGTTTTTTTTCCTTGCAGACTCTGAAATCAAAGGGAGCGTTCTCTTCCTTGGTTACTTTGAGTCTGAATTTGACTGGCACAATGAAACAGCAAAGGTAATGTAATGATTCCATTTGTTGTGTTCCTGACACACGCACACACATACACAGATCCACTGTCACGCCAGCAAACATCTTATTCATCTTGCTGTCTCCTCAAGGGGCAATATGACAGGATTGAGACTCACATGCGGTCATCCCTCTGTTATCACAGCTCATTTGTTCCAGACCCAGGTGGAATTCCCCATAGACAAAAAGACCATAGACCAAGTCTTTCACTTGTATAGCTGCTCCAACTCCAAGGTGCTTACAGCGCTTGGACACTGCTAGCACATTTACCTGCTGATAACGCAACATTCAGGTTGGGAGACCACCACACTTAGGACATCATGATCCTGTGGTCAGGATGATCTTCTAGTCTTCTATACAGCTTTTATCATCACTCAATGTCATCACTCAATACTTTTACCAACTGAAAATGTCCAAGAGCTACTCATGTTTGTAACATTTCTTTCCATATTTCCAGCCAAACAAAGACAATATGCTGGTTTTACCACTACAAGAACAATATGCTGGTTATCCACAACTCACCTTTTCTACTTCACAATGCATTTATTTCTAGTCTTCTCATATGATTCACTGGAAACCTTAATGAAAAGCAGGTTTATCCACCTCTGCTGGGCTCCTCCAGCCGCATCCGCTGCCTTCTGAAGCACGGATGCAGCCGACCCCCTCTTCTGTGGCCATTTCAAGCGCGGCGCCAACGCTCACACGTCACACATCATCTGAAGTCGCGGCACACAACCACACCATCGTGTCTGCTTGCTACCAAATCCGTACTGAGGCTCTATATTTGCTGATATCGGCAATACCAACTGGTGGCCAATCAATTGTAGCACTCATACTAATAGCGCCCTTCAAGGGTTGTCCACTCCTATTAGCCAATAGAGTAGACAGAATAAGAGTAAATACGACATTTAAGACTGAAATAAAACCTTAGTGCCAAGCAGACAGAAAGTGACATTGGACGTTCTGGGTTGAGTGTTAGCTTGTAGTGGGTTATGGCCTCCACAGTAGCCCCTTTTATTAGTATTATGAAGTATCCTGATTATTATTAGGGGCGCATGACAATTTTCATACCGATAAATACGAAAAGAGTAAAAATAGCTAAAAAAAAACAAATAGTTTCAACAGTTGAATAAACTTGGGTAATGTTGTAGGGCTGCAACCTTTATTGGAATAATAAATGATTACAAACAATATTCAATGATATGTTTTCTGCTTGGAGGAATGGTGTACGTCAGCCATGCGGAGGAGAGGGAGGAAGTGGGTGTTTGAATACGTGGGAAGGTTGAAGAGGCGAGAGGAAGCAGGGCAAGGAGAGAGATGGAAAAGAGAGATCGCCGTGACCGCTGTGCTGCACCAATGAAATCCCAGCGTGAAAAGCCTGCTCAGGGCAGCTGGGGGAATGAAATGAATGAATTGCCACCCACGGTGTTTGAAGGCTATGTGGTGTAGCTGGTGTGGGAAGGCTCCTTCTCATTGACTAGCGACTAAGTGACTAGAGGTGTCTTGGCTGAAGGGTTTGTTGGGTTGCCTTGATGTTGGCTGTTATTGGGAAGAAATCATTGTCTGTGTTGGTTATATGGTTCATGGTTGCAAACACCTCAACTGAACTCATGAACTTTTACCAACGACACTCAAGGAACTCTCAACCTCTATACCATCTGGTACAGCGGTGTAGATTTACTATGCACTTATTTCCATGATTATGGAAATAAACTGGCAACAAGTGTGTACTCCTCCTAGTACTTACAGTGCTGTCCCTGTTGTTCATCTCCAGGCCGCCAAGCAGCACAGACTGAAACGCTACCACAGTCATACCTACGTGAATGGCAGTAAGTGTGACGTCAGCGGGAATCCTCGGGAGGCCGAAGTGCGGGTGAGACTTTTCAGCTAATGTCAGAAGACAAATAAACGTACGGTGGCGTGTGTGTCTGCACATATTTCATCAATACCTCTGACGGTGTCCGCCAAAGGAGAGCGAGTATTAGTAGTCTTTTTCCTTCCTTCTGTCAGTTTGTGTGTGAAAGCGGTTCTGCCGACCACATCGCCCGGGTGGACGAGCCCCAGTCGTGTCGCTACGTGCTGACCGTTCACACGAGTCGCAGCTGCCAGCATCCTTCACTGCGCCCTCCTTCCTCTGGCCAGCCACTGGGGATCGTATGCCAGCCGGCACTCAGCGCACAACAGTACATGGACTACGTCAAAGCTCAAGTCTGTGAGTACCCCTGCCCACGCTGCCATGGGGGGCCGAGACACTACAGGTTTTCTTTCCAGCCGGTCACTAAAGCAGGAGATTTGAATGATGAAGCCTCCTTGGTTTGAGGGAAGGAGCTCGCCAGTTCAGTCGCTTGCTGGAGAAACTGGTTGGAAAGAAAACCTGCAGTGCTTTGGCCCTCTGTTGACCGTGCCAGAGCGATACCACACGCCTGCTTGCGTGAATATGTAACCATGCCAAAAGAATATCAGCAAACACACGCCTGGCACACGAACACACCACTTTGTGTGGCAATGTTATCTTTATTGTTCCTTTTTAGAAGAGGCTGGAAGAGTAAGAATTGGACTGTTGTGTGGCTGTGAATGTGTCAGGTGGCGTGAGTGTGTGTGTGTGTGTGTGCGTGCGTGCGTGCGTGTGGAGTGTGGACGCACCTAGCTTCTCTGACAGCCTTCCTCGACTGTGGCTATGTTTGCTAACATTAAAGGAAAAGTGCACTTTTTTGGAATTTTGCCCATCATCCACGATGATTATGCGAGGCACGAGCAAACGTCTCAAACAGATAAAAGAGGCAGGTAAGAATGCACGTGATGGGCCACACCTATCCCACCTAAAACAAAGCGCCAACCAGGCTGCATGTCCATCATGGCAACGGCATATGAAGCACATTGTTATTCGTGTTTTTACCATTGTTACGCCCAAGAACTACGTTACTGGCGTAGTGACACCTGGCTACTAGCAGGCTAGCGACTAGCATCAGCACACACTGGCTCCCAAAGCCTCAGGCCACTAGCAAAGCTAACGCTACATGTTGGAGCGTGGCTCGGTGTAGCCTTCCTTTCTATGTTGTGATGTGACATCCATGCACCCAGGAAGGAAGTACTACACGTATGACAGGTGTAGTACTTGTTACTACAGGCTAACAGCATGGATGGAAACCTCCTTGGAGCTTTTTGGAGCACGTTTAACTAATTGAATACCAAAGATGCAATTCTACGTCTTTTACTTGTTTTTGCACAAGATGCAAAAAAGAGGTGATGAGGAAAACTGCAGAATAAAAGAAGTCACTATTCAAGCAGCTCTGAGCTGCAAGGCGGCATGGGTCTTGGAGGAGGAGCACGGAGGAGTTAAAGTTATGCTTGAAATGTATCTTCTCCCTAAAAGCCGGTTTGTTTGCTGAGAACTGATATTTTGATATTTTGCTGAAACCAAACAAGTGCACTTTTCTTGTAATGACCGGCTCATGAATCAGTGGGATTGAACATTTGTAATCTGTGAATTAGACCGATACCGATGGTGGTGGCCCCTTCCCCAGCATCTTTCTTTAATCATGGAAGCAGTCTGGAAGAAAGTGTCATCTTGTTTCTCTTTGCTTATTCCCAGCGGACACAAAGCGTAAAGTGGAGCAAATCTCCCAGGAGCTCAGGAGTCTTGATGAGATGTTGGCTGGCGGTGAAGAGGCGGGGTCCCCCGTGGAAGTAGCTGCAGAAGAAGCGACCACCGATGGCTCAGACCGGCCAGACACAGAAGGTACTCCTCCGGCCTGTCCCCAGCATTTCCTTGCTTTTCTCTCCTGTGAAGGTCTTCCTGTTTTTTCTAGCAGATTCTGCTGATGCAGAAGATGCAGGGTCAGAAGAGGCAGAGGATGCTCAATTTTGGGAGGGAGTTGCAAAACCAGGAAGTTCAAAAACCAGTGTTTCTCACCAGGAACATGAGGTACACGTACAGTTATCAACCATAACACACCATCATGTGTGCTCTGTTCCGTTATTTCTACTGTACTGTCATCCCTTCGTCGTGGCCAATTAGTTCCAGACCGGACCGTGGATAGGATGCAATATTAAGAAATGGAATATTTTGGCAGTTAGGACATAGAAAACATCTTTATGCCTTTCAAGATGTGCTTTTTACCATTCTTAGAGCCCTCTAGACATGAAGCAACACCTATGTAGTCACTTTTACACTCCTATGATCTATAGTAGACATGATAAGCCATAATAAAACATAACATAACTCACATGTTAGCATCGGGAAAGTTCACATAATGTCAGTCGGTCACATGGCATTTTATCATCCCTCATCACCAGGGTTTTTGCTACATGGAATGAATTGTCTTCAATGTGAAGTAAAAGCAGTGTATGGATGGACATATCAGTATGCTACATTAGCCGAGCCCATTATGGCCACCGTGGAGGGTGACACGTTGCCCGCATCATAACTGTCACTATGGAGCTGTCATATGACAGCCTCTGTTTTCGTCCACTAGAGAGCACACTTGAAGATGTGCTTCCCTTTTTAAAAGCGTTGTGTTCACAGGCCACTGATTCTGACCTGAACTCGCAGACAGACCAGGAAGTCATGGATGACGACAGTGAAGGTATCTCATCGGATAAGTCACCGTCAGCATGATTTAGCTGCTGCTCAGCTCTGCAATCCTCTCCGCTTTCTCTTTCAGCCGAAAACTTCAATTTCAAAATCATCACGGACCCAGCGGACCTGATGAAGTTCGTCCAGCATCTCAAGGAGAGCAACAGAAAGGTTGGTGCCGTCCTCGACACCAGCGTGTATCCTCCCCTCGTCTGTGCGGTGGATCTGTGTGCCAAGTCCATGCGCTCTGTGTGTCTTGTGTAGAAAGCACAAAAGCAAGCTAAACGGCGAGCAGAGGAACGTGCCAGGGAAAGGGTGTCGGCGAAGCCTGGCAAAGACGAGGGAGAGGATGATGAAGATGAGCTGCTGCTTCGGGAGTTTGAGGATGAGATGGCTGACGTGTCGGTGCCGGCCGATAAAAGTGATGAGATAAAGGAGAAAATGCAGAAGGAATTTGACAACATCATTGATGAGGTAACAAAACACCCTATAATCAAACAGAATAGTCAATGGGGCATGTGCAGTACAACGTAAACGTCAACATCACGTGATACCGGCTTCCCTGACTTTTTCTTCCAGTTGTTGGAATAACTCCATATTGACAGTTTTTCGTCCGTACAGTCTTGAAATTATGTTCAGCTCTTTCATAGTTTGGATCAAAAACAAACTCCACAGCAGTCCAGTGCTGATTGCTTGCCTCCATTTTAAAAACTGAGGAACGTCTCTAGCTGCGTTTTACATCATATCTGAGCATGTGCTTGAAGAAGGCACTCAGGATAAATTTAAACAGGACAACAATCAAACTCAATCTTGCTAAATTTTATAATTAAACTTGGGACATGTTTTATTTAGAGATATATTTTCTTTTTGAAGAAAAAGCGGACTTATGAATAGATTATAGAAGGGTTTAGATTCTGTTCCACACTCCTGTTCAGGAGGTGGCGGTAATGTACACTGAAAGTTGCTTGCTGAAACCTACCTGAGGGATGGGATGGGATGGATGGATGGATGGATGGATGGAGGGAGCGAGCGAGCGAGGGAGGTGGAAAATGGCTATTAGCAATTAGCAACCCCCCGTATGCATACTCTATAATGCTACACAGACAAGCACTTTTGCGCCATGACATCCACTACATAAAGACAGTTAGGACACTGATAAAATGTTACTTACTGCTGGATCTTCTAACTCTTCCACACCACCAAGTAACGTTGGGAAGGCGTAGGGATTCAGCAACAGTTTGGGGGCGAGTCCAGCTGCATAGTGGCCCATGTTCACTAAACAGTGAGAAATGCCCTTGACAGATGAAAATGCATTTCTTTTGCTGGTAGGGAATCAGGAACTCCAACCACCTGTGCCTGATGTTTGCCTCGTTAGGAATTGGAAACAAATGTAGCTTTCCCTTACCAGGAAGAAACACTTCCTGGTACACATTGCTAACACTAAACACAGAAGTAGAGCTTGGGGGAGGGCTGAGAGGGTACCTGGATTCCAGCCATTTCCATATAAGGAAGCCCATGTGTGACGTCACAGGGCGCCAGTGTTGGAACGCCCTCTGAGAGAGAGTGTTCACAGCCATCCCAAAGTTCTTTCAGGGCTCACTTCTAAAGGCACAAACCTCCTTATCTGAAACTTTGGCTTGGTTTAACACCAGAATACAACATTCTAACAACATTTATAGCTCAGAAAAGTGGGAATAGCATAATGGTCCCCTTTAAGAGCCAGCTAGCCCTCCACACAACTACCGTTATGTGAGTAAGCTACATTTACCGTCATCTGGCTGATTTGTTCTACGTTAACCTTGTCTCCTGAGGAGATGATATAACGTGGAAGATGTGCTGTTTTAACATTTAGTTTTCCTTCGCTTTCGTCGCCTCTTCGATCGTTGGTGATGTAAGCAGAAAAACATCCTACCTTTTTTTGTCATGGAGGTATTGCCATTGTTTAGGGAATCGTTGCACCCATAGTTAATATGCTGGTCACATGATGTAAATGGAGCGTGGTTGGTGCTTTTCCAGAAGGCGGAATGGGTGTGTCCCATTACGTGCATTCCTAGCTGCCTCTTTTGATATCTTTGTGTCTTAGTGTTCATGTCTCACATAAGGGTTGTGGATGATGGGCAACGTTTATAAAGTGCACTTTTCCTCTATCATGTCTGACATGCATCACTCCAAATTAGGGGTGTCCTTATCTGCTATTGATATTGATATCTGTCTGACATAAGATGTGTCAATATTATTCCCACAGGGGGAAATTCCAGGTTTACAGTAGCAAAAGCTTACAAGAGCATAGAAAGTGCACCATCAAGGTCATATATGTATACACGTGGGAGTCCATCGTTTCCATCATGGAGGACAGCAAATTAGTATGAGATTATATGATTGGCATCTAAAATCACTGATATCAGCACTCGGACACATGATCCGGTCCATTCCACGCTCAGCTTTGTGTGATTGCAACAACATGCCAACACATGCTAACATGCTAAGAGGAGAAATATCAGAGTCCAAAAAAGACGTGCAAAACCCGTGTGGTGGCGCAGAACTGAGAAACCTCCCAATTCATGCTGCTTTCGGCTGGGATTGATGTCAGAATCGGCCAGCTCTCAAGCCTGCATCATATGGGAAGGGAAGGGAACCCCCTTGGTCAAAATAGCCCAAAGATAAAGAATTGGAGCACACCAAAAACCAAACATGTCTCCAAGCCAGTTAAAGCTCACTTTTTCATGGTTTGTCCCTCTGAGCTTCATTCTGTTGTTGTGTAGGCGCAGCAGGAATTGGAGACAGAAGGTCTGAAAGGCGAGTTTGATCGCACTCAGGCGACACAAGCACTGGAAACCACGCTGGATAAGCTGCTGGACCATCTGGAGGAGAAAGACGAGCAGGACCCCGATGAGGAGCAAAGAGCCAAGGACTCGACCCGGGGCGGCCCCGGCTTGGCTCCCAAGCAGCCCGGTAACACGGCGGACTCTTCCGTCACACCCCCCTCCTCCATTCCTCTCACCTCCCACCCATCTGTCCTGACAACCCATCGCAGAACAGGCACACACATGGATTCATGCAGACTAAATGAGACCATCTTACTTTGTGTTTACCACAGTCCACCCCCTTGGTTACATAGTCGGCAAGTGAAAGGATGCACTTGGACCTTTGATTATGCTAACAAGTGATATATGTGCTTTGTTAACCCTTTAAGATTGCAAAACTGTGTCAAGCAACATTGCTGAATTGAACAAGCAGACAGTATGTAGTTAATACTTCACCCCACCACATGGCCGACATTTCTAACGTCAGTACCACCGTCACAGTCCACATGTGCTTTTTGGGCAGGCAGGAGGGGACGTGGAGGGCTGTCAAAACAGCGCTAATTGGAAGGGGGGGGTGGGAACCCCCCAGGAATAGCAGCTTACTGGTAGTATCCACAGGAGAGTCCTGCCAGGTAGATACAGTAGATCGTAGATACTGACCTGAGGATACCATGATAATAATCAGACATTTTGATTGGATGGTACGGTGGAGACAGGGATCGGATATTCTCAGCCCATAATATGCAAATTAGCCTCCCGTCAGAAACTTTGGGTCATACACATACAACATTATACGTTTTTCTGCAAACAAATTTTCCAAATAGTCCAACTTCATTCGTCGTTTCTCATAGTATGAAGGCTTCAACTTGATGCTACTAAAATGATGCTCTTCTCATAAGATAATATTCTCATAATATTTATATCTGCCATTGTTGCTGTTGATGTTTTTCTTAAATGTTAAATACTGTATTTCGAAGGTGCCACAGGGCCGCACTTTGGACACCCCTGCTTGAGACTGCTGGTCTCTGACGATGACTTTGTCCCTCTTTTGTCTCGTCACCCCAGAACAAGACGTTGCTGACCATATTAAGATCAAAATAACTAAGTATAAGGCAGGCAGCAGCCCCCATGGTGAGTTGACAGTGCAGGAGTTGGACAAAGGCGATCCCGAGTGGCAGCACATAAAGGATGTGGTTAAAGAACAGCTAGAGAAAGCAGGACTGAAGGCCGAAGGTATGAATGGGGAGTGTTAACCTTCACTTTACGGCCCCCCTCCCTTTCTGTCTCTTATCTTGGCTTCCTTAACCTTCTTTTGTCCTAAGGAACATGATGTATCAAAATCTAAATCTTTCTTTGGCTTCACAAATGGTACATGAGGAGGATGGTTTTGGTGGCTGTAAATTGTTGCATTGGTTGGACTTGAGACCAGGAAGCTTTTATTTCCGTCTTCACAACACACGAATGCCATCCGATGCAAGTCCATCCATGTGTGTGCTCTCTGTGTCCTCGCTCTTTCCACATATAGTATGTCTTCTGTTGCATCACCGTCCTGCTTTCATTTAATAAGAAAGCGCCCCCACTCCGGTTTCTTTTTTAGGTAGAATTGAGGTGAAGATCTTGACAAGGAAGAATGCAGAAGAGGCAGGCGAACAGTGGCTGACGGAAGAAGATACAAAGTCCTTCCGAGAGCTCCTCATAAACCTGCTGGTAAGTCCACTTATCATCTACTCTTTTAGTGGCTTCACTTTATTGGATTCCTTCTCGCCAGAGTAGACCTGAATTGACGCTTTCCCACCTCCTCCAGAGCACAATCGAATAGAAAACATTTACAAACATTGAGAGATTACACAAGAATACCCACAATGCGCTCTGAAATACTTGAACTGACACGACAAGTATTAATAGATGCAGTAATACCTGCTTTATGGCGCCTCGTTGCTTCCAGACCCCATCGTACGTCAATGTCCGCCAACTAGGATTCCTTATAAAATGGAATAATATTGTAATTGGAGCAGAGAACACCTGTTTACCACCTTCTAAATACACTTGCTAACATTATTAGAGCCTTCTAGACATGAAATAATACCCCTATAGTCAACCGTTATACTCTTATTACCAGAAACAAAGACAATAATGGCCTTCTAAATACATTTTAACATTATTAGAGCCCTCTAGACATGAAATAACAGCCCTGTAGTCACCTTTACACTCCTATTACCCGATATAGTAGACATAATAAGAGGACACACCTATATGTTCATGAAGTGGTGCTTTTGTTTTTTTTGTTGCCACAGACCGGAGGTACAGAGGAAGTTTACAAGGAGCAAAAGCGCCTGCAGGAGTTGGAGAACAACTACAAGTTTGTGTGGGGAGAGGCCCAGGAGGAGTCCCCGTCTTCCAGCACGTCTGACTCAGAAGACGTGGATCTATGAGCCCGCCAGGGCCCACCGCCAAAGTGGGCGGGGCTCTGCAACAGACTGATGGAAGTAGTATTGAAGCTGGCAGGTGATGCACATGTATGCACCTTCACGAAGATAGTTTGCAGTGGATACGTGAGATTGATGTCAATCACTGTCAGCCCTACTTGAATGAGTAATGGTGGGATATCGTTTGACTAAATGTCAGCAAGAAAAGCCACCAGTGATGTATGATAGTGTCTGTTTGCCTTGGAGGAATGCCACATGGCTCATCACAAACACTAAACTACAACACGGGGCACACAACATTCTAAACGTGTGTACATGTACGTGTACCGACACGCTACGGCACTTCCTCAAGGAAAATGCACTTTTCATTTTGCCCATCATCCACCATCCTTATGCCAGTCATGAACGCATCTTTCTCTCTTCTCTGCCTCCTACAGATATAAAACAGAGTAGTCACACCACAGCAGCTAGCGACTCTAGAGCTGGCTAGCGACTCTAGAGCTGGCTAGCGACTCGCGTCAGCACACACTGAATCCTAATGCTTCAGGCCACTAGCCAAAAAGAAAGACGGACATGTGGGTTCATGCCTCACATACTGTTAGGATTGTGGATGATGGGTAAAAGTTAAAAAAAACGTGCACTTTTCCTTTAAGGTTAGTCTATGGGGTAGGAACGCTGACATTTTAAGTTTCATTTCTTTACTTTAGTTCTCGAAAGCAAAGGACGCTCCCATGCCCAATTTGGTAATTGTACCAAAAAACACATCATTTTGGATGCATTTTGGATGTTTCACATTTTGGAGGGGCATCAAAAGGGCTGGGTTTTTGTGAATAATCAGGGCTCTACTTGTACATAGTTAATTTTATTTTGGAATCTTATTCTGTCGTGTGTGAGCACAAACACGCCAGAGTAACCGCAGGAGTACATGATAAATACACTTTGAGGGCTTATCAAGATGAGGGAAGATTTTGGGAGGAGCACATGTACCATTAAAATCCTGTCAGCTGTCTTGTTCTATTTAATGATTACCGCGTTAGATGTCACCATCCCAATGAGGCATAGCTATGTCTGGCATGACACGCTGACTGACAGCTCTCTTGGCCTGGCCTGTTATTCTACATTCCTAGATGTCTTATTAAAGCCTCTATTCTTTTGTCTACATTAACAAACCATTAAACTATTCATTTATAATTACTTTAGTTATCATTCATTTTTGACAGCAGTTTTATTGATGTACAAGGGGAAAAGTAAATAAAATGCGAAAATAGGAAGGATATAAGATTTACAAATTTACAGAAACAGTAAAAATATAAATCTATAACATTTTAAAATATTACAAATACAAATTTACAAATATAAGTTTATGAATAATCTAATTCTAAATTCAATTTGCATCGGTAGTATCGAGTTCAGTATCGATCAGCACATCACTACCGGAAACGACCGATTTGTGGGCGGAAGTGGCTAAGGGACCGCTTCATATCGAAAGAAAGCATATGTGACGTCATTTGCATCCAGAATGTTAAGTGTATAAACAATGTGCAGTATCATGTATCCGGCTATAATGTATTTCCTTGTGTGGAATTCCACGAATGCCCTTTAAACGTTTCACGCGACGTCACCGGAAACGATTGATTTGTGGGCGGAAGTCACTTATCTGGACCTGTGAATATAAGCAATGAAAATACAGAGTTTAGCCGTTAGTTAGGGAAATGTATTTCCTGGATGACTGTGATGCCTGCAAATGGGAAAGGGTGTGGATAAAAGACCACGGCGTGTTAAAGGGGCGGGGAGCCGACGACGACTTCCTGCGTGTCGACTGAGTACTGACTCGCCATCAAAACCAGCTAGCTGACGGTCGCCGAGTGTTAATAGTGTTTGACAATCGGTGGTGGATATTGGATGGAAATAATTGTGTCCTCCTCCCGCGTGGATATTGCTGAGGCTAGACAGGCAAGGTCTTTGGTCTTAGGTCCAGGAATCAAATGGAATGTAAGTTAGTCTTTCTTCTTCCGGGTGGCCGCTACGTTGCTGATCAAAGCTGATATCATGGCTGCGGTCCGAGTGGCTGGTAAGTAAACCACTCCTTTCCAAAAGGAGTTGACGTTCAACAATTGTTCCACTGGCCGTGTGAGCCACGTTGCTGTCATTTTTTGTCTCTGTAAAGCTTTTGGCTGGCAGTGACACACCGAACCCAGCATGAAAGCCACGGCGTCCAGAATCCCCTTCTGTGCGGGTTTCGTGGTGGGATCCTTCATGCTCTACGTTTATTTACGGCCAGTCATCTTGGTCAACACTTTCTCCTCGCAACGAGCCAGCAGCTTCGAACAGCATCATGATCACCAACAGCAGCAGCTGGAAGAAGACAAGGTGTGGAAGAAGGAGAGGTCTGCCCTCTTCAACCTCAAACACCCTCATCATTCAGGTAACAACCTCAAACCCCCTCACCGTAGGGGCTAGCGACCTCAAACCCCCTCACCGTTGGGGCTAGCGACCTCAAAACCCCTCACCGTTGGGGCTAGCGACCTCAAACCCCCTCACCGTTGGGGCTAGCGACCTCAAGCCCCCTCACCGTTGGGGCAAGCGACCTCAAACACCCGCACCGCTCGGGCAACGACCACCCCAATCCCAACCACCCTCATCATCCAGGCCCAGCATATGGTCATTTTTTTTCAAATAAAAAAAAGTGTTAAGCAAGAGGTTCTTATCAGAACGAGACATGAGAAGCAAAGCCGGGAAGACAAGGGAGAGGGACAAGATGCAGCGTCGATAGCTGAGCGCCAGCAGGGAGAATGTAATACGACGTTACGTGACAGAAGTAAACGGGAGTACAAAGTGCAGAGTGTTTTTTAATGCTGTGGGTTGTGTTGTTTTCCCAGATGAGGACAGCAGAATGGCAGACGAGTTGTACAAAAAAGTGCGTATTCTTTGCTGGGTGATGACTGGACCCAACAACCTGGAGACGAGGGCTCGCTACGTGAGGGACACGTGGGGCCGCCACTGCAACATCGTGGTCTTCATGAGCTCTGTGGGTGATCCCGACTTCCCAGCAGTGGGTCTGAATACCAAAGAGGGCCGTGACCAGCTTTACTGGAAAACCATCCGGGCCTTTCATTACGTCTACGAGCACCACGGCCACGAAGCCGACTGGTTCCTCAAGGCGGACGACGACACCTACGTCATAGTGGACAACATGCGCTGGGTGCTGGCGAACCACAGCGCGGACGAGCCCATTTATTTTGGCCGACGATTCAAGCCCTACGTCAAGCAAGGCTACATGAGCGGCGGCGCAGGCTACGTGCTGAGCAAGGAGGCCCTGCGGCGATTTGTGCAAGGCTTTAAAAACAAAGTGTGCACTCACACCAGCTCCGTGGAGGACCTGGCCATGGGACAGTGCATGGAGAAGGTGGGCGTGATGGCGGGAGACTCCAGGGACACTTTGCAGCGGGAGACCTTTCACCCTTTTGTCCCAGAGCAGCACCTGACCGCCAAGTTTCCCAAAAGCTTCTGGTACTGGAGCTACTGCTACTACCCCATCTCACAGGCAAGTCTACCTATCCCTCTTATTCTCTCAAACTGCGGCCTGCCGACCACATTAGGCCCGCCAAGCGTCTTCATCTGGCCCGCCGGGCATTTAGAGACCTTTAGTTCCTTTTTTTTTTTTCAACCTTTGACCTGGAAAGTGTAGCTGGTGACATGACTTGCGGTGCTAGCGGTGCGCTTGAGTCGCCAAAATAGTCAGATGCAATCTGTAGCTTGTAGGAAAAATCCATCCGACCAACACAACCTACCTACTGGACCCCTTGGGAGTAACAACACCCATACGTACCTGCCACAAAGCATGCTGGGTAGCTGTGGCCCCCAACATTTTTCCATATTTGTTGCATATTCTGCTCGATTTCAAAATATGTTGATATTATTGCTGCTGGACTACCCAGCATGCTTTGTGACTTGCTATGGATGTGTTGAGTTTTGGCGCCACCTATACAAGGACACCCCCCCCCTCCCCCCTTTGTGGCTCGTGATCAAAGTTTGTCCACCACTGTCTTAACCCCGAACCCAACCCAAAATCAGCACATTTAATAGAATATTTTTGGTCTGAATGAAGTAAACATAGAGATGTGAGGCGTTGAGAAGATAGGCGTTGAGAAGATAGGACTTTGGTTGGGGGGGAGGGTCACTGTGCTCACGCTTTGCTCACGCTGTGCTGCTCCCCAGGGTCCAAACTGCTGCTCGGACTTGACCGTGTCCTTCCACTACGTGCACGACAGCAACATGTACTTGCTGGAGTACTACGCCTATCACCTGCGTGCCTTTGGCTACAGATACCGATATCAACCCCCCGCCCCTCTCGGCTACTCCTACCGCCAGCTGCACTCCAGGGATGCTGCGGATGCTGCTGAGGAAAGCCAGAAGGTTTCTCAGGAAAAGGACGCAGGAGAAGGTGAGCTCGCTGAGAAGAGAGCAGATGATTCCAAAGGCCCTCCTGCTGCTCCACAGTAGCAGCGTGAAGGTGTCGGTATCATCTCTCTTTATCTTTGCAACCTTTAGCTGCCAGCTCAGTCTGGAGAGGGACCTTGACCTTGACCCCGCGGCCTCATAGTCAACAAAGAAAGCACTTTCATATTTTGTAGATATAGTTGATATATATATATATATATATATATATATATATATATATATATATATATATATATATATATATATATATATATATATATATATATATATATATATATATATATAATGAAACAAGAGAAGGTGAAAAAGAATATTATTCACATCAACTTCACATCTTTGTACCGTAAAACTTATAATTCTATTCATAATTCAACTCCATCACAGCCGCATATTACATCATCATCTTTGTTTTTGCACTTCATGGTGGAGCCTGGTTTCATATTCCCGGTAGCCTTTGTTTTCTTTTTGGACGTTTTCTTCTCCTCAACCTTTATTCCCGACCTACCTGGACTTTATTCCCGTCCGACCTGGACTTTAGTCCCTTCAATATTTCAGCTTCATGTTCCCTAAAACAAAGATGATTTTTCCTGAAAATATTCCAAAGTTTATTCCCCCGGACAAGACTTTGGTGGCCGGGGTGGCCGGGGTGGCGGGGGTGGCGGTGCCTCGACCCGCCTTTTCTGGTTCCACAGGTTCTTTCGGTTTGGAATCCTTTGGTCTGAAGGCACCGTCTGGAAGGACTGAATAAGCAAAGGTGTTCCACTGGAATGCATCTCTGGAATGTTGAGTGACTGTCGTCTCTGGAATGTTGAGTGACTGTCGAGGCTTTCCTCAAACAAAGCACTTTATTGACTTGCCCCCCGTCCTCCTTGGCACCGTTTCAAGACACGCTGAAACTCTCTGTTGACAGGGAGCAGGTCCAATTATCAAGAGGGGAAAACAGGTGACTGCACTGTTGGAATATCAGGAGAAATAACATTGTAGTAACAGAAAGTTCAACTCTTGAAGTTGGACCTTTTTTATGACAATAGTTGTCATCTTTGGAAGAAGCAGAAGCTTACACGCCGAGAAGCAAGTCCAGATATCTTGGGAATAAAGTCAGGATGATGGGAAGAAAAGCTGGGAGTTTTAAAAAACAGCAGAAAGGAGAAAAACTGCAGTCATCTACCAGGAATAAGATGAAAAGATGACAGTCCTGTTCTCATGACCAAAAGTTCATTTGTTAAAGGGACCTCTGATGTCGTATGGAGGTGTGGACTCCTACACAGCAGATATACACAAAGCTCCCGACATCTGACTTGTTCTTGTGAGATTCCAGCCTTCTATTTCCTGGTCAGTCATATTGGAGAAGGCCAGTACACAAACTGTGGACATGAATTCACCTCTGGTACGGCTGCCAAAGGCTCCTTTTCAAACGGCATATTTGGGGGAATATGATGTGGGATATTGTGACGTGGAGAATCGTGGCAATAAAAAGTGTCATCAAATAAAAGGCTCACCAGCAGCGAGAACGTTGGGAACTACCGAAACTCTGCAGTGTTTCGGCCACCCAGTCTTGGAACACTGAGGCCAATCCCAGTTTTCCTTTTTTTTGCCGTAGACTGAACACACTTGGGATCGGCTTGGATGGGAGGCACAGCTTGGAAGATGTCCTGTTGCATTTAGAGGTGAAAACAACATGAAAGGAGCTGAGGAATGGAGTGTGAGGAATGTCCCCAAGGCCAGATGAAGCAAGGTGGGGCAAGGACAACATGAGCAGGCCATACGGACCCACCAGTGACTCTTCCTTTTGGTTTCCAAGCGGTCCTGAACTCTTCTTCATGTCAGCCTTCCCGCGAGGGAAAGGTGTCCAGCACGCCGTTGATGTTTGCACTCTATTTATCATTAATGGTTTTTGCTAGAACTGATCAGAGTGCAGCTAGACAACTAAAGCCTATTTTATCCTAGTCCGGAGCGCCATCCTTCTTTCATCCTATGAACTGTACTAGCCGTCCTCAACACACAAGAGAAAGCAGGGGTGAATATAAACTTATTTTTTTAGATGGGGGGCACTTTGATACAATTTTTGCATGAACCCCCCATGGGCTCGTTTGTCCTTTCCCGTTTACCTTGTTCTTTTACTCCATATGGCATGATTTTTCCTAAGATGTTTATTGTTTTCATGAAAAATAAACTTCACATGTGAAAATGAAGCATAACATAGGCCGCTTCCACACTCCGTATGTTTGTGCTATGTGGGGGAGATGAAAGCTGCTAACTGTGCATGTGCTTGAAATGGTGTGTTCCTAACGTCTGAGTGCACTCGGAAGATGATGAAAACTTGAGCTTCGTTGTCCTTCACATTGTCCCGGAGCACATTGGGAGCGTTGGTGTCTCCGTCAAAAGCAATATTAGCGACATCTGGTGGAAGAAGGAAGGCAAAGTAATCTCGCTACAACGAGTGAAAGACAGATCGCCATTACAAACAAAAATGCTTCCATTAAAATCTAACAGTTCAATTGCTTGGTGGTCATTATATGCACAAGTTGGCGCCAAAATAACCAGTCCGTTTCAATGCGCGCTGTGACATAAGATGCTCATGACGTCACCGGTCACGTGATGAAATGGTCACTATTTGGAAGCAGTGTGACTCAGGAAGTCTTGACACACTTCGAGGCTTCGGCCTCATTTCACCATCTACTAAAAACAAATAGTTGATGGAAAAGCAGAAATCATGAAAATAATGCGTGTAACATCTATTCGCCTTCTTACTTTGGAGTGGGTCTCTTTAGTTATTTTTAATTGCATAATATACACAATGCCATTTCATCACACACATGGGTGTGGCGGGCTTGACTGGGGTTCCTTCTGCCTATCCTGCGCCTGGCCCGCTGGCTGCTAGGGCGCGGCGGCTTGCTCGGGGTGGCCTTGGTTGTGTGATGTTTTTGTCTGGTTTGCCTACCAGACGAGGCTGTCTGGGGCTCAATGCTGTCAATGATGATGCTGGGGCTGGGCCAAAAAAAAGGGCTGGAGGCCAATGAAAAAAGGCTGCATGCAGCAAAGGGCCCCCAGGCCGCCCTGTAGACACGCCTGGCATGTAGAAATATGATGTATTGATTTGGCTCTTGTGCACTGGCGTCCATGATGAGTGTATTTAGTTTGAAAAGATGACATGCATGTGTTGTAGAAGGCCCCAAACAGCTGCTGCCTGTGGGCACCACCCAGCCCAGTCCCAGATCCCCCGGCACAGGAGAGGCGTCATTTCAAGCAGCAATTGAAGACAAGTACAATACTCCACGTCCAAAGCAGGGGTGTCAGAGAGCGGGCGGCAGCAAAGATACGTCCAGCAGTTGAGAGTCAGTGAAAGGGCTGCTGGAGTACACGACATCCTCGTCTGAGTTTGCAGCAGAGTCGTACAGCATGGGGTCCACGTGGAGATCCAAATGAGTCTCTAGGATGTCATCGCTCAGTCCTGAACCAACCACAAGAAAGACAGAGGAAGCAAAGTGCACAGTACGGGTCAAAGGTCACAACCACAAACCTTACACGAGACGTCTCCATGAAGGTATGTCACAGCAGCTATGGAATACTTTAGTCATCCAGTACTCTAGTTAGTGTGGTAGTGGTTAGACATAGCCTTTAACCCGAACCCTAACCCTTACTCTTTCTTTCTATCAATTACTGCTACTTATACAGTTTTGCTGTTTTTTTAACTTATTGCTGTGTTTTTTGCTGATATTTAAGAATCTGTCGAGGGGCGATACAACAAACAGTAGCGTGCAGCAAATCGCACCCAGGTTGCACTTGGTTTAGATATGACCTGATAACGCTGCCATACCTCCCAAACAGTGCTGGTCCTTCAAGGAAAAGGGGAATGTTGCCCATCATCCACGATCCTTATGTGGGACATGAACGCACGTCTCTCTCTCTTCTGTGTCTGCTAAAAAGGGTTGGGCCATATGAAGCTTAGCATAGATCAGGATGTTTATGGGATGTATCACGATATGACGTAAAGGAACTAACATTTTAATTCAGCAGACTCTTGTATAAAAAGCTACAAAGCTTGTCTATTGTAAAGCACGTGTATTTATTGGTAACAATCTGGCTAACTGTTGTAATGGATGACAGCCTCTGCACACGTTGCTACTAAATCTCCAACCAAGTGTCATGCCTGGTCTTGTCATGAAGGAAGATGTAGTCACCCATGCCATTCCTACTACATATGGAAGATATTTTTATCACACCCTTTTTTTGTTTACACAGACATGGGGCAAACAGCGCGCTTATTGTTAAGCGGTCAAGGTAGTGTGTTCTGTGTGTTGAGAATGTGTATTTACGGCTAAGATGAGCTACGTTCAAAAATAAACATGCTTCTCTTTTTCCACTCAGAACTTCCACATGGTCACCGGGCACACCGGGCACAACCTTCCTTACCACCGTAACACCTTCCTTACCACCGTAACACCTTCCTTATACTGTAAAACCTTCCTTACACCGTAACACCTTCCTTATACTGTAAAACCTTCCTTACACCGTAACACCTTCCTTATACTGTAACGCCTTCCTTATACTGTAACGCCTTCCTTATACTGTAAAACCTTCCTTACACCGTAACACCTTCCTTATACTGTAACACCTTCCTTATACTGTAAAACCTTCCTTATACTGTAACACCTTCCTTATACTGTAACACCTTCCTTACACTGTAACGCCTTCCTTACACTGTAACACCTTCCTTATACTGTAACACCTTCCTTATACTGTAAAACCTTCCTTATACTGTAAAACCTTCCTTACACCGTAACACCTTCCTTATACTGTAACACCTGCCTTATACTGTAAAACCTTCCTTACACCGTAACACCTTCCTTATACTGTAACACCTGCCTTATACTGTAAAACCTTCCTTATACTGTAAAACCTTCCTTACACCGTAACACCTTCCTTATACTGTAACACCTGCCTTACACCGTAACACCTTCCTTACACCGTAACACCTTCCTTACACTGTAACACCTTCCTTCCATTAAAGCCGTGAAACCCAACCTGGTGAAAATATACTCATCCAGCCGGGGTCACACCCACAACCACATAAGCTAACCCTGCTAGCTTCCACTCACGCTCCGCAAGCGAGAGTGGAAGCTAGCCAAACCCAACTAGCGTCAGGTAGAAGTGGTTAGAGATGCTGATTCCCGGCCAGCGAGAGAAAATATGGAAAGGTTTTGTGAGCATGGGCGAATCTGGACGGTCCGGCCAACTGTTGCTGAGGTCCGATGCCTTTCCAACGTGACTTGGTGGTGTTGAAGAGTCCGAAGAGCAAGCTGTAAGTAAGAGTGTGTCAGGGTACTAACTGTGTTTATTTTGTACAAAATGAGCTTGAACATCTATTAGTATATAAAACAAGCATTATTCTAAGCTTATCCTCACGAGGGTCACGAGGGTCACGAGGGTCAGGGTGCTGGAGCCTATCCCAGCTGAATGGCTGAGAGGCGGGGCTAGGTGGAAAAGGCGTGTCCCATGACGTACATTCTTAGCATATCTTTCCATATCTTTGGCGGGTACATGTGTGAGGAGGACGTGTGTTCATGACTCACACCAGGATGGTGGATGAAGGGCAACATTCCCACCAAGTCCGCTTTTCCTGGGACCCCCACAGCGAGGAGGGGAGAATGGTTGTTGTGGTGACTCACCAGCAGCCTCTGCGCTCTCACCGTTCATAGTCTGTGGATGTTGGTCCCGTGGCATGTCAGTGAGCATGAGCGGTACGGCCTCCAGCGTGTTCCTACGTCACATAAGAAAGCATCCTCAGAGCTCAGGAATCGGTTAGCCTATTGCCCCTCGCCGTGTGTGAATAAATGATGACTGTTTCCTGGCTCAATATGGCATATTACTGGTCATCAATAACGCATATTGAAGCAAATTGTACTTATTCCTGGCCGAAATGAAACATTCAAGCATGAACAACAAACAAACAAGGGAGAAGCGTTGCAATAGTGAATGTAGTATTCGACATTGGCCACTAGGTGTCTCATTGCCTGGTGAGAGAGGTACGCCACTCATGGGAGCAGGTGACCTACCTACCGTGGTGGATACATAGGATGAAACGCTATCATGGTGAGGAGAAGGAAGTACGTCATGTCTAGAAGTATCATTATAAACACTCAACATTCCCCCCCCCACCCCACCTAAAAAGGTCGAATTGGCCATAAACACTAGTGAAAGTTGTGAAAGTCTCCTCTTACAGTGCGTGAGTGGAAGCTAGCAGGGTTAGCTTGTGTGGTTGTGTGTGTGACTCAGGCTGGATGAGTAGATTTTCACCAGGTTGGGTTTTAATGCGAGAAAGGTGTTACGGTGCAAGAAAGGTGTTACGGTGCAAGGAAGTTTTTAGGGTACAAGGAAGGTGTTACGGTGCAAGAATAAAGGCATACTGTCAATGAGAAGAATCATCAGTATGACCCAAAGTTTGGGATGGGAGTCAATTCACTCATCTCATTTGCATATTCTGACTTAATCAGGCTGCCGTGGTAACAGAGGCGTGCTTGCTCTGGTGCTCATGCGTTAATTACACTAAAGAACTGAACGTAATTAATGAAATAAACCAGATTCCACCGTTAAGGTGTTATTTTTGACAGCCCTATCATGTCATGAAAATGTTATTTCTTTGGCAAACTACTGTAACAAAGCGATAAAGATAGTGTGTGATTCTAAATGCCTTAACAAGTGTTTCACTCCCTTAGAGAGTTCAGCCTGAGCATCGAGAGGAGTCAGTTGAGGTGGCTCGGGCATCTAGTCCGGATCCCTCCCGGACGCCTCCCTGGTGAGGTGTTCCGGGCATGCCCAGCCGGGAAAAGGCCCCGGGGCAGACCTAGGACACGCTGGAGGGATTATGTCTCACAGCTGGCCTGGGAACGCCTTGGTGTCCTCCCGGTGGAGCTGGAGGAGGTGGCCGGGGACCGGGAAGTCTGGGCTTCCCTACTAAGACTGCTGCCCCCGCGACCCGGATAAGCGGAGGAAAATGGATGGATGGATGGATGGAGGGAGGGAGGTCCCTGTGATCCTATTGAGGTTAGTCAATGACCCCCTTCCCCCGGGGACCTCAACAAACCTACATGAGGGGGAGCAGGGCCCAGTGTTGTGTTACGTAATACGTAAAGTTCTCCTGGGCCCAGCCTTACAAGGGAGATTTAGCCCTTTGAACGGGGGCAGTCGGGTGGGAGGTGAAGTGTGGTGTTGCATCCCTGAACATAGAATATACAACATAGAATACTCACTCCTTGGAAACAAACACCAGTTGGGTTTTGATGTACTTTAAATAAGGGCTGTCATCTGAAAAGACAAGAAGAGTCCATTTAATGTCATGTGGACAGAGACCATGATCCCGGTTCCACTGCAGTTGGACCAAGACCATGATCCCGGTTCCACTGCAGTTGGACCAAGACCATGATCCCGGTTCCAAAGACGTCAGTGGCAAGCAGTCTCTTACTTCCAGTCTTGTCGGTGTAGTATTTTCCAAAAGCGTCGTCTCTGGGCGTGTTGGGATATAAATAGAGTAAAGGGTTCTCTGGAACATTGTCATCCTCCAGGATGAGAAAATTCCTGATGATTTCATGGAAGGGAATCTGAGAGAGGTCGCTTTTGGTGAAAGGCTGAATGGTCTTGACTTTGGGATCACCTGCAGATGATCAATAGATGAAAGTACGGATGTATGGCAGCTTCCTCTTAATATTAAAGTCTTTACAAAAACACATTTATTCTTGACTATTTCAACTCGACGCTACTAAAATGAGATTAATTTTCCACATCATATCACAAGTTCATTCATTCATTCATTTTCTTTTCAAATTGTGACTTTTGATTTTTGTGCTCTAATCTTTGGACTTTATTGACCTTTTATTTTCATTTGTGCTGTTTAAAAAAAATTTAACAGTTTTTTCAACCTTCTTCTTGTCATTTTGTTGTGATTATGACTTTATTCCCATCATATGTGGACTTTATTGTGGTGACATTGGAACTTGGTACTTGGATATAATTTGAATAGTAGAAATATATTTCTGTACAACGTTACACAGGCTAAGGAAATGAAAAAGAGCAGTGGGCCTCAAATAGCCCCCAGGCTGCACTGGGGACAGCCCCGGTGAGATGCTCGGGGAGGCTCAGGTAAATAAATGAAAGCTCCTCACCAGTCATGGTTTCCACCCAGGAGAAGGTGATTCCACCAATCACGCTCTCACTGAAGCGTATTAAGAAGGTGCCCCTCGCTTTTTTCTTCAGGAGGGTCTTCTCTTTGCCCTTGCTTACAAAGCCCATGATGAGGCTGTGGAGGGGCAGATGATGTTCAAGCGTGGGGTATGACATGAATGGAGGGTGTCATCCATACTTACCCGTCCCGCCACAAGTCTTCCAGGTAGCTTTTCACCATCACCACGATGCCATCAAACCACACCCAAAAAGTGTCAGGACTCTTTTCCTATATCGGGAGACGCGCCAATCAAGCTCATTCATCCAATGTAGCCAGGGATGACCGGACCATCAGAATGTGTACAGCACATTCATGCTGGCCAGCGTGGGACGGGGGGACTAGGTGGGCTGAAAGGACAATTCTTCAATTCTTACCTTGGAAAACTTGGCCCAAGCGACACTGCACATGTCATAATTCTGCTGCTGCTCTGGAAAAGAACAGAACAAAAAAGAAGTCTCATGTTTCATGCCACACAACCACACATAAAACATGTGCAAGATTTACCAAAAAGTTTTTGTGCGATCATTTCCAGCTGATCGTCATCCAGACCTCGCTGGGCGGCAGACAGAAACTGCCAACTCAGCATCTGGCCAAACTGCTGCCAAGTGGCCGCTGGAGGGTTGGCAAAGAACAGCACATCCTGCCAAATATATATATATATTATATATTATATATTATATATTATATAATGTAAATGTACGTGCATATACTGTATACACGCTCAAACCAGGGTGCTCCCATCCTCTGTCCCCTTTTGTAACCCAGTGTCACTGCTAAATAACCCCCCATGGGGCCAAAGAAAGTAGTGTGCAGCAGTAATTTGATGTGCGTCAAGAGTAATGTCCATCCATTCCTCACGTACATCTGCATTTCTTGGCATGGATTCCGTGGATTGACGTTGGAAAATGGGGCCAGCCTTCCATCAGTTTGGGTATGCCCATATCATAAGAAGAAAGTCTTGATGTGTGTGACAACTCACTTTTGTGTCCAGGCTGAGAGTGTTGAACCACAGCACGGACGCTCGGGCGCTCTGCTGCTGACTGGAGTTGGAGATGATGACCACTGGGAGGGACCTGGCCTGCCGGGACAGCAGTGAGTCCACTTATCATTCCGCTCAAATCCACGTAATGCCAAAGAGCACCACAGCAGCGCCTTCTTGGAAGACAGTATTCTCACCCTCTAATACGCTTTTGGCCAACTACTTCATTCGTCTTTGTGGAAATGCCTTCTCAGAATCACGACACCACCCCGCAGTAGTTTGACGCCCGCAACCTAATTCATATTTCAACGCTAAGCTACTAAAATCACATTGTCGTCCACATCACAGCTTTAAGGAATGGGCCTTTTTAAAATGGTCTTCCTGTTAATATTTGGACTTTTTCTCATCAAGTGTTTCTTTATTTTTTTAACCGTACCAACTATTTCACCTTGTAAAGGTAGGAATGTTTGGACAACCTAATTTCATTTTTATTTTCTGTACTTCTCATATGACAACTTTTTAAAATAACTCAAATTTAATCAAATCATTTCAATAGTTTTTCTTTCATTTCTAAAATGACATTTTTTTCCTGAAAGTTTTTTCCTCAGAATAGATTTTCCTACTATTTCATTTTTCTTTCAGTTTTTTTCTCAGAATGATGACTTCACGCTGATACTATTTTACTGTACATATTTTTTCCAAAAGGACTATTTTATTTGATGTTGTTTCTCACAACACCTTAAAAACCCAATGACTTTCTCGAAGATGTCAACTCCATGCGGTGATAATAGGTGATATTATTTATCCTCATCATAGCAAAAGATTCTTGCTAAATTGTGACTTTTATTATTTTCCTTCCTCTTAATATTTTCACTTTATTCTCATAAAATGATGCCCCTTTTCCTAACATTTCTTGTCATAATTATAACTCACATAATATTTGGACTTCTCGTAAGATGAGACCTTTTTCCTAAGCTGTCTGTCTAAAAATTACTAATGTTTTTTCTTTTGCTTCTCATAATATGACATAATATATGACGTAATTTTTTTCTTCTTGTACTTTTCTCTGGTAATTGTGACTTTACTGCCCTAATATTTGGACTGTAGCGTCGTAACGGTCCAATGTTCCCCCAGCTAACCAACAGTATGAATGAATGAAGGCCATGCCGCCAATACAGCTATTCTTTTGATGTCTTCTTAACATGATGACTTTACTTTGCTAACATCTGACGTGGAAAAGAAAAGGAGACAGTAACAGATACCTGCAACTCCACCGCCACGCCTTTGAGCTCAAACAGACTGTCAAAGCAGATGATGTGTAATTCCTCTGTTACGCTGAGGGAAAGCTTTCAGCCAGAGAACACACGAATCACCCGAAGGTTAGTCAGTGAAATTGTAAATCCAAGCGTGCCAAGCCTGGACTCACATCGTTGGCTCCTTTGCCGCCTCCTCCTGGCTTCTGCTCCTTCAAAGTCTGCAGGGGCAAAGCTAATCGTTACATAGAGTCCTACTCAAACACCAAGGGGACAAATAATCCTATCCAGATCAAATAACAAGCAACAGTTCTCCCTCACCAGGTGCCTGAAGTCGGCCCCCATGCCGCCGCTCTGACTCTCCGCCATGCTCAAGGCTTTGGTCACGGTGCCCAGCAGGTTGAAATGACGATATCTGCCGAGGCAAAAACCATTCTACAGTAAAAACCAACCCTAGCCAATCAGCAAAGAGGAATCATGTACCTTACCCTTTGATCTGAGGCGCCTCGCTGGTTGGAGAGGGGCATGAAAAGGTTTACTGGAGCTTTTCAAAACACACGTGAAGCCAAGAGTCTTACCGGTCCATGGATGTGATGACTTTCATGGAATGATTCAGCTCAGGAAACTTGACCAGGATTCTGGAGGCAGAAGATGTTCGGTCTGAGAAATGCAGGTCACCATGAATCATCTGTATCTTATGTAACTCGGCTTGTTTACGTTTATCATGTTCACCACTATAAGTCACTTTCTTATCATTGGAAGACTTCTTCTTTCTTTTTGGGCTTTTCCCTTCAGGAGTCGCCACAGCAAGCCAATCTCCTCCATCCAACCCTGCCTTCTGTATCTGTGTCTCTCATGTCCTCCTTCACTACATCCACAAACCTAAAGACTCTGTATAAATAATGTCTCCCAACCCTATACGACACTATACGCTGTCATTTCCTCGTCCTGTGCGGCTCCTTCCTGAAATATCTGTACTTCCCATAGCAGCTCTTCATGCTCTGAAACCAATTCTCACATCACAATATCCATACTTTCAGACTTGGCTCATTTCAGCTCATGAAACAGGTGCCACGGGTGAATAAACTTCTCATTCTTAAAGTTCTTCATTCACCGTTTATTTGAATGCTTTTATTGTGACAGTCATCCTCCATTGATCACGGTCCATTTCCACCAAGTAGGATTCCATGTTAATGAATGGAATTTTCCTAGTATAGTATAGAAAACCTGTTTAACCGTTTTAAACATGTTTAGCGCCCTCCAGACATGAGATAACACCCCTATAGTCCCCTTTACACTCCTATTACCCAATATAGTAACCAGCATAAGGGAAAATAATTGTATTAATTTGTACTCCGACTTTCTGTTGTTTATTTTACTAGCATGTGCATATAAATCAAGTGGATTGGACTGCTAGCAGTCATTAGTCTTCTTGCAGTCCATCTGTCACCTTCGGTAAGTAAATCCAGATTTTATGACTAGATACCAAATAAGCAGTGATGTTAGAGTGTCTGTGTCACATACTGAAAAATATACTTCTGGCCATTGTTATTTCGTAGGAGTTACCACAAGAGGATATCGGTGAATTATATTATTGTGTCGTCACGAGCACATGAAGATGACATACTGCCATTTAGCCAGTTTTTGGGCATGGATGGCAGATAACGACCAAATACATCTGGGAAACATCAGCTTAGTATATATCTATATCGAGAGAGAGAGAGAGAGAGAGAGTGCGAGAGAGAGAGAGAATAAGGTCTTCCTTGGGCTGGTTCCACGGAACACCCGAAGCCTGATCAAATCTGCTTCAAATGTCTGAAGGATGCCCACCAACATTGGTTACCAGCCGTATACAAGCTGCACACAGACTACTCTCAAGCAGACCCAAGGTGACTTGCCATAGTATTCTCCCTGGGGAAGATGTCATGAAATGTCTGCTGACTTTTGGGGGAGAGTGTCCAAATATTGGAAACAAGATGGGCTTTACACACCTGGTCTTAACGGAAAACTGCATACCCGTGCGCAGAACCAGGGGACTCCTCCCCTGAGGCATGGATGGCTGGACTTCAACCACTAAGGAACTTCATGAAATCATGACCAAGAAAAAGACATGTAAGCATTTCCACAGGACATCAACACCCGCCGAATTAGATTCTTCACACCTCTTGAGCAGATCTGTCAGGATTCTTTCAGTCTCCTTCAGCAGAATAGGTTTCTGGGCCTTGACGGGATCATGTTCGTAGGTCACCTTCCCAACCAACTCCTCCAGCTTGCACAGGAACTCGCGTACCTGGAAGAGACATTCTGCCACGCACGTGAACCTGCCAGGGGGGAAGACAATGTCCACACCGGCGTGAGACCGCAGAAGAAAAGAAAAAAGATGAATAACAGCCACAGCGGACAAGACCACCATTCCTATCCTGAGAGGTCAGGCAGCCAATGACTGCTTCGCTGCTTCAGTCCACTTCAGCCAAACACACTTTGTACTCGGCAGTCTCATTCTACACGCCATCAGGACCACGTCTGTACACGTGCTGTACATGTACATACACTACCGTGATGGTCTTCTGCCAACTATGAAGGTACCATTTCTCCAGCTGGTCCAGGCAAACGCTGTCTAGAGCCCCGATGCAGGCTTTCTGCTGCCTCCTCTGCCATTGCGCCAACTCCTTCTTCACCAAGGTGGTGAGGGCCTTTGCGTTGGTCAAGAGCTTTTTCAGGCCTATCAGCGTGTCCTGGAGGCAAAGCCAACAAATAAGACAATAGATAAGAAACAATAAGAAATGCTACAACGTCTGGGCTAGCCTGGATACAGTGGAACCTCCAAAAGTCAAACACAATCTGTTCTGTGATGCCGGTTGACCTCAGAGTCCTTCTAATTTTCATCTTGTCCTGGCTCAAACTGTGTCAGTAGTAGAGCACAGTACACTATTTCGTACTAGTACCGCTAGTCTACTGCCATTAGGATGTTGAACCTGTCAGGCCTGTCTCTCGTTGGGCCTCAATCACTGTATGCTTACCGTACATGATTAATCAAATTTTTTGTCTGTAGTCAACTCAGAATTAATCATATTTAATCGCAGATAGAAATAAGTGGGGAAATCTCTTTGTGGTAAATCATGTCAATTTTATGTTATGTTTTATTTGATGACTTTGAGTGCTAATGTGCATCAATGTGGTAGTTCCATGCTAAATGGCTAACGCTAGCAAAACACTGGACTTCAGCCACGGTCATCACATTGACAGCCCGTCAATAGCAGCTGGAACTCCAATTTAGCTGGCAGTTCAATGCCAAAATCATCAGAGATGTAAAAATGTGAAAAGCACTGGTTAGTTGGGCCACTCTTATGCCAAGGTAGCACTGGATATGACAATAAAAACAATACCTGCACTGCTCCAGTCATACGATATATGATAGATACAGTAGATCCAAATAACTTTGGTCTTGCTACAAGAGCCATCTGCCAGGGCTTTGAAGCTAACTTTACCAATCTAAATACTCTTTTCTTTCTCCATTTCCCATCAATATTTGTTCCAGCTTGTGGCTACAGAGTTACCGTGCTTCAACCAAACTATGGTGGGGGCCAAGGGTCAAACAGGAGGGGCACATGTTAAATGTGTGTCAAAAAGATGACCGCCATCCATTAAAGGGAACACGTCATTAACACGTTAACTTTGACAGCCCCAGTTAACATGCATTTTGTTTACGGTGAACGTGACAGAGTTCTAAATGGCACGGCGTATTTCCATAGCTCCACTTTGTCAGTGTTCCAGAGTGAAGGCTGTGGGATGGAAGTATTTGAGGTGAATTGTGGCAATGTTCAACTTTGGAATTCTGCTCTGTTTGTATGCACCATCTCTGCTGACCTGTCTGCATTCGTTGACTTTGTTGATGAGCATTTGAAATTTCTCCGTCTCTGCCTCGCTTGCCACGGCTGCTCCCCCGCGGTGAGAAAACACAGAACATGAGCAGACCATCCTCAAACAGGAGTGCTTCATTTTCAGAGGGCTTACCTTCCATGCAGTACGTCTGGTATTTAAAGTCAAACTCATCCTGCTGCTCCTCCAGACACGCCACCGTATGCTCCATACACTGCCATGCCAGCAGGGAGGAAACAAGACGGACATATTTCAAGCAGATGCTCCCAGGACAATAAAGCAACGCTTCTTCACCTGCACTTCATTCTTCAGGCTGGCCGTTCTACGGTCAAGGTCTTGCTGGGTGCTGCTCACTAAGCCTCCTTGTTCTACTTGCAAAGCCTGGACCTGATAAAAGCCAAAGGAGGAGGATGCTCCAGTGAGAGAATGATAAGAGGATTCATTCACATTTCATCACAGCAGGTACCAAGACACCACCTGTACTTCACAGGCGTGTCACCAGGCACACCTAAGCAAGGAGACCATGCACCCGATTGGCTCCACCACAACACCAGAGCACACTGACTGTTCATTTTAGGAAAAGTACAATGAAAAAATATGACTATTATTTAACCCAGTCACAAAGGATGCAGGTTGAAATGTTGACAGTCAAAGATACTAATGTATCTTACTAATAACACATACTAATGTATGTGTGTTGTTTTGTTGTGTTACAAAACAACACAACAACATACAACAAGATACTAATGTCAACGTTATAAAACAATACAATAACATACAACAAGATACTAATGTCAACGTTATAAAACAATACAATAACATACAACAAGATACTAGTGTCAACATTTTTAATAATGTGCCACACTTTAGACACTGTGTGTGTTTGGTCAGGAAGACGAGTGCGTCCAAGCTCCGTTTTTTTACAGCTTTCAGACATGCATTGCATAGCGTTATGAAGGTGGAGCTCACCACCGTGAAGATGGGATATCGGCTTCTGCCATGAGATCAGGCCAATCCAGTGTATTTAGAAGGTGGTAAACAGGTTGTTTATGTGTAATATTTTCTCTCACGATGTCTACTATATTGGGTAATAGGAGTGTAAAGGTGACTATAGGGGTGTTATTTCATGTCTAGAGGGCTCTAAGAATGTTAAAAGTGTATTGAGACGGTCGTAAACAGGTTTTTTATGAGTAATATGTTTGATTTTCTCCTTTGATGTCGACTATATTGGGCAATAGCAGTATAAAGGTGATGATAAGGGTATTATTTAATGTCTAGAGGGCTCTAATAATGTTAAAAAGTGTATTGAGAAGGTAATAAACAGGTATTTTTTTATTTGTAATATGTTTGATTTTCTCCCATGATGTCTACTATATTAGGTAATAGGAGTGTAAGGGGACTATAGGGGTGTTATTTCATGACTAGAGGGCTCTAATAATGTTAAAAAGTGTATTGCGAAGGTAGTAAACAGTTTTTTTTATGTGCAATATGTTTGATTTTCTCCTAAGATGTCTACTATATTAGGTAACAGGAGTGTAGAGGTGACTATTGGGGTGTTATTTCATGTGTAGTGTGTTAAAAAGTGTATTTAGAAGACCAAAAACAGGTTTTCCATGGTATATATATACCAAAATAGTATATAAATAAGGAATCCCACTCCCACAGGAAATTAATTCATCACAGACGTTTGTAAAACCAATTAACCACCATAAACATAAACTGTACATATATTTTGATCGGTAAGTCACACCAATGGTAGGACCAGCCAGACTATGAAAATATGGGTGAAAGGAACACAGACATAAACTTGGCTCCAACCTGCTCAGCCAGAACTACAGTCTGCAAGATCTCCTCCTCTTTTTGCAGAAACCAACAGACATTCCTTGCCAAGATACATGGGTTCTTCTGGTACCTCTGCGAGAAAGCACACAGACAATACGAAGAGCTGGAAAGAGAGCAGGCCAAGGAGGGACGCATCCGGCCTCGTGAGATGATGACGCTGTGCACAAAGCCTGCTAGCATCAGCACCAGACTTCACTTTACAAACCTGAAAGTTCTGCTTATAGCGGCGAATGTTGTGCTGCATTAAGAAGGACTCTTCTTGTAAAAAGCGACTGTACTGGATGTCTAGGTTCTCCAGCAGCCCCTGGAACAACACATTGGCCAGGTCATAGTCGCCTGCTGCTCGCTGCCTAAACAGGAAACAAAGCACACTTGCTACAATCGTTGTGTCACACAACTCAGCCATGAAGATCATAGCACTTACTCAGCATCTTAGCATCTTAGCAGGGTGCTGTGATGGCAGGGAAAACAGAGGAGTGTGGCCAACATGCTCACCACCATGTAATATTATAGAAGATACAAAGATCGTGATTCATGTGTCCTGATTAACCCTCGGCCCACATCATGTTTGAGGAAATGGGGAAACTACATTTGGGGAAGAGTACGGAAGCTGATGGGATAGTCTTTTTTCTCTTGTTGTAAATGGGACTACATTTTAAATCACCCGCTACTTCAAAGGAATGCAGCAATAAGATAGAAGATATGACTTATTAGTCCCACAAGGTGACATGTATTCATTTGTACGCTCATTAAATGTATGGTACTCTTTATTCTACGACATAAAGAGTACACCCCGTCGCCCTTCCTTAACCCTCTACAGACTTAATACCACCTCCCCCCTTCCTCGGCATGTGGGCTCTAATAATAGCCAATAATATTAATAATAATAGCCACAGGAAATACGTAACTGTGATGTTCTTAGCGTCCATGAACACGTAAGAAAGTATGATTCCGAGGAGGACTAGACACGCGTTTCTCAGCTGCCTGGCTGACTTCTTATCTTTTTACGTGTTTGACTTCCTTCAATGATTCCAGTCATCAACAAATGTAAATATCAGTCTGTGACAACACAACTCAACAAAAAGACCCCACAACAACATCCAAAGCAGTGCAGGCCTCGCTGGCCTCAGTTAAGGTCAGTGTTCATGAGTCCACCATAAGAAAGACCCTGGGCAAAAACGACCTGAATTCCAAGACTAAAAGTACTGCTGAACAAAAAGAACATTAAGGCTGGTCTCCACTTGGCCACAAACATCTTGATGATCCCCAAGACCTTTGGGAAAATACTCCAAAGTTGGAAGGCGTGTGTCCCATTCCATCTGGCATTTGAGGAAAATTAAGAGTGAAATATGGCGGTGATAGTGTGATGGCCCGCTGCTTCAGGACCTGGAAGACTTGCTGTGATCAATGGAAGCATGATGGTGCTGAAGGAGAATGTGGGGCCATCTGTTGGTGACCTCAAGCTGAAAGCAACTTGGCTTCCGCAGCAGGACCATGATCCAAGACGCAGCAGCAAGTCCACCAAAGCAAATGAGAACTTTGTCCTGAGCTGGATCCTATGGAGATGCGGTGACAGATAAATTACTTTATTCATCCCTTTGGGATTCCCTCGGGGAAATTGGCATGACCTTCAAAAGGCCTTCATGCTGGAAAAGCCTCCAATGTGGCTGAATGACAACAATTCCTCCGCAGCTGGAAGAGACTCATTGCAAGTTATCCCAAAGGCTTGATTGCACTTGTTGCTGCTAAGGGTGGCCCACGTATTTATTAGCTTTAGGCTAATCCCTTTTTCCCACAGGGATGTGGAGCTTTGATTTTTTACTCCCCTCATCATAAAAAGTTTCATTTCAAAAGAGCATCGAGTGTTGACTTGTGTTGTCATGGACTAATATTTACATTTGTTGATGATCTGAAACATTGAAGTGGGACAGACATGCTAACTAAGGAATGGGGGTGGGCAAAGTCTGTGGGGCTGGAATGGCACTGCTGTTGAATCATTCATTAAAGAGGACCATCCTATGTGGGGACGCTATTGTGGCTCCGTTAAGCTAAGAGTTGTGGTTAGACATGACCAATGTTAACTTAATGTGGCAGAAGGGCTGTGCGCACCCTCCCACTGTGGGCACAGCACCCGTTTTACTCTGGTTAGTCTGATTGATGGGCGGGACTACGCGACTATATATAGTGGGGCTGGATCTCGGACGCGTCCCCTCTTTCCCTCCTTCTGGATCCGCGGCTCCTCGTGGCGGCTGTGCTGTGGTGTGGCGTGGCGTGGCGTGGCGTGTGCCGGGGTGGATGAGCCGGTGGCGTGGCCGGCGAAAGTGCCTTTGGCGTGCTTTACCAGCGAGGTGTGCGTTCTGGCAACAGCGTGGGATTGTGGTGGTGCGGGATCAGGCTTCGCCGCTGGAATTGTATGTGTGGCTGGCATCGAGGCACGAATTCCCTCCCCCGCAGCGCACAGGTAGCATGCCGTGAGGCTCTTTATTCGTGCAAGGTGCCAAAAATGACATAATGGTGACACGATCTCCCTCTCGATGCAGTGAGGCGGGCTGCTGGTTCTGTGGGGTCAGGTTGCCCTGCTGGGGGCCATTCTGAGTGTGGTCGTGTTTCCCGTAGGTAAGTCGGCGATGTCCGCCTTATTCTTTTCTTGTTTTATTTTGCGCTCCTGACTGGCTGTGGTGCTTTCTGCTGCAGCCTTTCTCCATTGGCTTCTGTGGTGCTGCGCTGGTGGTGGCCCAAGTTGCATTATCTCCACCGCTACAGCTCCTGAACTGCGCTGCTGTTTTGGCTCTGCCTCTTTTTGTAAATTGGGTTTTGTTTTACTTATTTCCTGGTTTGAGTCCACCCATCGCCGTTATCTTTTTTTTTAACTTTAGGTTTAATTAGTTGTGATTAAATTCTTTCTTTTTCTGTTTTTGTGTATTATATTTTTGGTGTAATATATTTCAATTGTGTTCCGTTAATACTGTTCATTGTTTATTTCCTTATTATTTGATCATGTGCCTGCGTGTGTGGGTGTTTTTATAGACAGCTGTACGAAGCATTGTGGCCTGTTTTAAGCATTCTCTTCTTTTGTGGACAGGTGCTGGGGGCTCAAGGTGGCGACCCAATCCTGGTGGTGGGTTTTTCCTCACAGATCTGCGTGTGTGGTGTCACGGGTGTTTTAGTTTCTTCCTCCCTTCATGATTTTGAGTTTGGGCCGCCACGGTAAGTCCCAGCTCTGTTCCCTTTTAGTGCCACCTACAGGTCATAATAAGAACATGATCCACAGCTGATGTTTTTTAATATAGTCATCGCAATAAAGAATTGTTATATTTTTCTATACCCTGTCTCTTGCCCTGTGGTAATTTCGAGCCTGTGTGTCCTAGTCTAAGTTAAACTATTTCCTGGGGCAAAATCCCCCAGGTGGCGTTGTTGGTATTGGTCTTCAGTCAGAATTAGTGTTTTAATCCCTCCCACTTGCCACATTAAGCTAAGAAATACTTGAGTTAGCACTGCTTTTGACAGCCCTATTATAAACACATTATAAACACATAATAATGGGACTGTCTGACGCATCTCATACATGAGAGTCTGCCTGTTAATAAGAAGATGTTGCAAGAGGGATCGGTGACGCCATCTTAGCAATTCTGTTGCTGGATTGCAGGTATTCAGACCCCTCTGGATTATGTTTATCAAAGAAAGAGGCAACTCTTGACATTTGTGGTCTTAGTGGACACTTTAGACTTTGTTGCTGGGTTTTGTTCCCACAGTGTCTTCCATCACGAAGATGCTTTGACAAGACGTGATGTTGTGGAAGTAAAAGACTACATACGCTATGCCTCCTAATTGTTACTTCGTGTGTAAAGCCGATTTCAAAATCAAAGTATTGTACGACGAACATGTCATGAATGGACTCACCACGGCTGTGATTCTATCCAGGAGGACAGGTAGTGTCGGACATCCATGGGGAGAGCTTCCTTGTCGTACAGATCGTGTAACTGCTGAGTGAAGGCAGCCGGCATCTTCGTCAGCTTCTCCCACTGAGACATCCTACAGTCAAACGTCCCACAAAACAGCACTGATGACAAACACTGCATCCACAAATGTGCTTTAACGCCACAATACTACGAAAGAAGAGCAAAAGCTACATTATCTTACTCAGTTCGCAAATAAGTACGAAGTAGAGAGTCGGTAACGTTAAAAACACATGCTCGTACCTTTCTTCAAAGGTTCGGTCGGTCGGTTGTCGAGACAAGGGGTATATTTAATACTTCACACTAGCGGGAACTCTTCCACTGACTTCCACGAGACTGCGACTTCCCTAAGTCTCGTTTACTTTGAAAGTGTGCCTCCCACAACAAAACAGAAACCCGGGGTAGCCATTTTGGTTCTGACGTGTGAACCAAAACAGCGGTATTGACCCACAATGAACGTTCGAGAGATAGACGGTTTCCCTCACGAGCTGATTGGTGAGTTAGCTGTCAGGGCAGCGCCCACAATTGGTCGGGGGACCCGTCAATCAAGATGTGACGCAAAGGAAAGCGAAACTTAAACCACTCGTTGAATATTTCCAAGGAAATGAGTGGTTACAATGATGACGCAAATGTTGAGTGATTATCGCCACAACCCAATTAGACCACATTTTATTATTTTCCACGCGGTTTGTTCAGCGCACGAAAATGTTGCTCGCATTAATATTTTTTGTGTTCAGCTTACAAAACCTTATAGTACTCAGTAGGATGGCATGAATAAATAATGTTTAAACTTGAACTTTGACGTTGAATAACAGCGCCACCCTGTGCTGTATTTGTCACTACAACCAAGACAACACAGCAGGGTGGGGTGCACGACATTCCAATCCCCCATGACGACGTCTCAAAAGCGACTAGCGACAAACCTAGCGACTTTCTCTGACGTCGTTAGGGAGTTTTGTAATATGGTGAAAGCACCTATTGGTCTGAATTTTCTGTTCACTGATTGGCTGGCGACCAGTCCAGGGTGTGCCCCGCCTCTCGCCGGGATAGGCTCCAGCACCCCCCGCGACCCACGTGAGGATAAGAAAATGAATGAATGAATGAATGAGCAGCAGCGGCTGCCCCGCCATGATGTGGCGCTCTACGCAGCCTAGGTGCACACGAGTTGCTATTACATATATTCACCAGAAGAGTGCGCTACTCACCAAACACGTCAGTCATGTTGAGCCAGAAAACAAACACAGCATCATCTGTTATTCGCTGTTCAGTTGTAGTCATTGATAAGCGATGCAGAGATGTGTGGATATTGTCTCCGTGATAAACTAGGGTGGTCGTCGCAGAGCACTTTGATGCAATCCCAGCATCATGACAGACGCCAGTGCTGACACGTTTATTTGCCGTTTCAGCATGACAAGAACACTTCACTAGAGTCATACTAGAGTAAACATAAAAACAGTGTCTTCATCCAGTCAAGGTGGATGCTAGTGTGATCAGATGGATATCTTCAGTTGTCTTCTGTGTTTATTTTCACAAATATCTCTTCTTTTTATGCTACATAATACTCATACTGCTATAAATGTTGAATTGTTGACTAATAAGTTTGCTATTCTGATTTTTAATCATGAGGAAATCACAGCCAAGATTAGAAAAGAATATCATGGGCTTGAAAAAAAAAGTAAAAAGTATCCGTAGTGGTGATACGAAATGGTGTGGTATCGCCTACCCTTCACATTCAAGTTTGATTGTGATGGATACGGAAAGACGGCATGAGTTCACGGTAAGGTGAAGATGCCATCCTGCCAGCCGGCCTGGTTGACCAACACGTCATCTTCATGCTTCAAAGAGTTAAGCAGGTACTTGACCCCGGCTTTAACCCCTGTCTTCACCCCGGCCCCGAGAGCGTAACCGGCCACGCCAGCGGTTCCGCCTGTGGCAACCATGAGGACGTCAGTGCCGACGTCCACCGCGGTGAGCACGGCTCTCTCTCTGGCCATTTCAGAGCAGTTGACCGAGGCGTAATACACGGCTGTGCCCAGGTTGTAGAGGGTGCTAACCGCAGGGATCCACTCCATCACCCTGTACACACGCTCCTCCTTTTGGTTGACACATCCCTGCTGGAGGCTGCGTCGCACGCGTCCGGCCGAGAGGTCGCTGCACCGAAGGATCCAACATTTGGCGGACTGTGACGGCAGGATGCAACTCCCTCTCTTCAACACCGCCTCATAACTTCTAGGGAGTCCACCGCTCCTGACACCAGCGCATCTGACCCCCAGGTTCTCACAGGCGTCCACCGCCTCCTCCAGCCCACCCGGGGCATCTCGGACAGCTTCTCCAAGCAGTGTGCTTCCATTGACTTGGCTCCAAGCGTCACATTTGGACTTCTCGTGGGCTCGTCCCGCCGTGGCCAGCTGCTGAATATTAAACATCACCGCCTCAAGGTGGTGCACGCTTTCCTGAGGGGGCGGTTCAGACACCGATGTCCGCCTCCTCTGGATCAGATCCTGCACCTCCAGGAGGAGCTGGTCAGTATCGCCCACCCCCAGTTGGCCATAGAGTTTGACCACCAGGGCGTGGGCCTCCTGTGGGCAGCCTGCCACCACCAGCACCGGCACCAAAGACAGACCCAGAAGCTCCTGAGAGAACATGGAGGACAAGGAGTCATCCAGGCTGCTGGCAGACAGCAGCTCACCACAGCTGACATTCCCATCAACTTGGAGAGCTGGAATCTTCTCTTGCAGCTTTGCCCCCAGGATGGCTACGATGTGTTTGGCAGACGTCTTTGCGGGTGCCAACTTCAATTTGGGACCAGACGGGAGCATCTGAGAATCGAGCGTGGGCGTCACGTCATCCCCAAGGACGCCACTCGCCGGAGAAGCGACAGAGGCCAAAGGCTGTGTCCTGCACAGAGCGAGTTCACTCAGCAGGAACTGGACCACGAAAAGCCACTTGAGCTTGGAGGGTGCCATCTTGCTTGCTCTAAAGAAGACAATAAGTACCAATACCAGTGAGGGACTTTTACCAGACGTGAGAAACCCGGGCAGGTCTCATTCCAACCTACCTTGGGACCGTGGACTGCAGTAAGACTGAAAAGTTTTCCTCTCCACGGCTTCTCCTCAAATTCCAAGCAATCTTCTCCCCCCCAGCAGCCTCCAATGAAAATCATCCCTTTCTCTGCAGGACACGCCGTCTTAAAGTTCCTCCTCCCTCCAACCTCATCTGTCTTTCAGCTCGCTCTTCTCTCTGCTGGCAAGCAGCTGAGCTGAGGCCTAGAATGTTGATTCACGTGTGTGGGGGAGAGGAGTCCATGTGTTGTTTGTCTGCTCTCCTTCTCACCAGGAAGTGAAGAAACTGGGAGGGGGGGGGGGGTACCTGAGTTGACGGGGCCAACTCCAAAGTGGTGCCAATGGCGTTGGTGCTTTTTGCTTTTGAAAAAGTTATTACTCATTGGAAAAAGTCGTTTACACGGTTTCAGGTCCACACTGCTGTGTCCTCATGCGGCATAGCTGGGCATAGTCTGGGTGAGGGTTTTTTTGGAGGGAAAGTAGTTTTTCACGCCATGCGAGGCCCATATTGACCCCAACGACCGCACATTTTTCAGTTTTTGTCTTTGCAGCCTCGTGAGACTCCAATGAAAGAAAGTCAGTCCATTTCAGTTCAGAAAGGGGTGACCTTTGACCTCAAGCAGGCCTCAATTTAGTGGGTTTGCAGGTCTAGCCACGCCCCCTTTCAAGCCAGACACTTGAAACTTGGCACACAGGTCAGCGGCCAGCCCCTGATACACATATCAAAAAATCAGGGTCCTGGATCAAAGGGTCCGAGATTTATGGGAGAAAAGAGGGTTTTTTGGAGGGAAAGCAGTTTTTCACGCCCTGCGAGGCCCATATTGACCCCAGCGACCCCAAATTTTTCAGAGGTTTCGTCTTTCCAGCCTCGTGAGACTCCAATGAAAGAAAGTCCATTCATTTTTTTTCATAATTTTATTTTCCAAATCTGGCTGAAATGGCCACAAATGCTCTGAGAGTCATCGACCTGCAGACTGTCGTGTGCTTCAGACCTGATCCGCAGAATTTTTTTTTCCAGACAATGCAGAGGTCTGAAATTCGAGTATGTTGTTGGGGGCCTCCAGATGAGCGGATCGACATCAGTCGGGTGTCGGTCGGACATGTACTTTTCGACCAGTGGGCGTCGGAATTTTGTTGTCTCCTCATGTTCACGCCCCCGCCGATCGGACAAAAAAATGTTCAAATGTGTCGAAAAACGCAACAGAACATCTACAAAGAATATGAAGCAAGTGTGCACAGTTTCACATCTGTGCGACCTTTGGTTAGCTACTTAGCTTTAGCAAGGTTGTATCGAGCTGGGACCAATTTCTCCCTAATTGATGGGATGGTGTCTGCAACATATTGAAAAATGAAAAATAAACTCCAAGAACAAGTGTTTCTACTTTCAACAAGTTGATGGTGACCTATGACCTTTGAGCAGTCTGTTCGATTACTAGGCAATGTTCCTTTGGAGCTAGACTCTTGAAATGTTGTACATTCGTGCAGAATAATTGTCTGATGATGTGGTGAAAAATTGGTGGACCTAGCTCGATGCTTGATGAATTTATTAAAGTTTTGTTTTTTTTAGGGCCTTTGACCGGCTTCGTGGTCAATCTATTTGGGAAGGAAACATGGTTCCTGTTGAGTCCTGTCCCTGAAATTTTGCACACTCGTGCAGAATAATTGTCTGATGATATGGTGAAAAATTGGTGGACGTAGCTCGATGCTTGATGAATTTATTAAAGTTTTGTTTTTTTTAGGGCCTTTGACCGGCTTCGTGGTCAATCTATTTGGGAAGGAAACATGGTTCCTGTTGAGTCCCGTCCCTGAAATTTTGCACACTCGTGCAGAATAATTGTCTGATGATATGGCGAAAAATTGGTGGACCTAGATTGATGCTTGGCCTCAGGTTCCAACCCTCGCCTCCAGTTTGCCCACCGGCCACCGTTTCCAGTTTGCCCGCAGGCCGGCCGCTGACAACAGATTGCCTGACGGCCGCTGCAGTCTGCGCCCTGCCGCCGGCTTCGTATTGCTCTTTGGTCGCCGGCGGCCGCAGCCTTCATATTGCTCTCTAGTCGTCGCCGTCGCCGTCGTCGTCGTCAGCGTCATCGTCAGTCCGCTGTCCCGCAATCTTCAGCAGAGTAAGATAAAGCTTACATTAGCCATGACTTTACCGTTGAGAAAACACAGTATATGATTGCCCAGCATAACAATTACAGTCACGGTGTCATGAAAAAAATACCATCAAACATCAACACAATAGATAGATTTAGAACAGACTTGGCCAGTCGTGTGCAAGAATAACCTATTTACGTGGCTTAAAACAAGTAATTTAACAGCTATTTCTTTCATAGACAGTACCGCAAAGCACGCTGGGATGTGCGCCTATCGGCTACATTATTAAGAGGACAAGGAACTGCTGATTATGATGCGGGCGAGGGAGGATGTCAATTAAGGGCCTCAATTCTTGGATTTCTTCTCCTTAAAAATTACTTTTATGCAATTCTTGGCTATGTTATATGTATCATGTGTCATTTGTGTGCTTTCAACATATACTTGTTAGTCCAAAATACAGTACACTTCAAAAAGACGTTTGTGTGTTTTCGAAGTGGCCACAGGAGGGCGACAGAGGCTAATATCATCAATGTATGTCCATCACAGGCCACCGTACTGATCCGCCAGTAAGCGGTGACGTTACGTGAAATCCAACAAATTAAATAATGCCTCTTTTTTTTACAGCCCCCTACGAACGGTGCCCAATGTGCTTCAGGAGTATAAAGTATTATTTCTCTTGTTATAGTGTGTAAAATCATTGTGAAACACGACGTCACATCCGCGCTGTAACTTCCCGTTTGCACTTCCTGGTTTCGTCCGGATCATGGCGCCGACGATCCCAATGACGCTGTGTCAACCTGTTGGCAGCCAAGCTGAAGTATTCTAGAGGGAATGCCGTCTACTGTTTGTAAAACTAAGAGGCGTGATTGTTGAAACTCTTTATTGAAAATGCTTTAGGATATATTACATGTATATTGCTTAATTTTTTGAAGTTTTCAACGCTGTTACAGGCATGTGTTTGGCCAGCTATGTGGGGCGGGTTGAGCGTGAACAAGGAAGTGCGGGGATCTCGTGCGCGCGCGCGCGCGCTGTTCTGTTGTTGCTGGCTCGTCGAAAAAAAAAGTTGACCGGAAGCAGCAGGCAACCATCTGTCTTTCTCTGACGAAGTCAGGCCGCCCCTTACCACGGTTTGGGGCTGAAAATAGTGACAGTTAACACCGCCACGACCGTGGAGAAGTGCCGAAGTAAACGGTTTGTCTTGCAACAGCATCGTTTTCATTGGCGCCAATTTAATTCGGTATCGAGTCGGCGTTCCAACACCCTGACGGAGAACACTGGAGTTGCCATGTAACTCAGACGACGCACAAGCAATGCTACAAGGTCAGTATCAAAGTTTTAAGTCACGTTGAGGCACGAATAGTGGCGTTTCGCTCCGACAATAGGACAATATACAGTATATAAACGATGTCGAAGTTGAGGAGCTGAAGCCGAGGTCGCCATTTTGTGGACATAATTGGCGCGCAGAATGCTCGAAATGACGGAAACAATTGTTTCAACCGGTTCATTTGCAATCCATAACATAATGTGAACGACTTTGGCCCAAATTGACAACGATTTTTTAAAAGTATGTTTCGCTACCCTCGTCATAGTCAATGACAACTGAAGCTAAAAGTGGTTTATTTGGAATTATTTCGTTTGACGTGAAAATCCCTTGATGTCCTGGTTACGTCGCGTGCATGGCGTGTTAAGTTTGTGTCGGAACTTGTTGCCGTCAGAGGCGAGGCATCTGTTAGGTGAGTGTAAGCCGCTGATTTTATCTTTGAGCATCATTGTGACAACGGAAGAGAAAACACACTCATAACCCTTCTCCCTTATTCGGTCTATTTTAATGGCGACTAAAAAACTTACTTCTGTACACCGCATCATTACAATAACCAAGCTCCGAACCTGGGGAGACAGAGCCTTCTCCATCGCTGCCCCCACCCTCTGGAACTCTTTGCCCCATTCACTCCGTGCTTGCCCTGACCTTCCCACCTTCAAAAAACAACTAAAAACTCACCTCTTTAAATCTGTTTTTAATGTCTAACTTCTTTATATCTGACTGCTGTGCCCCGCCCCACTTTTACTCATGTTTTAACTGTGTATTAACCAATGAATGTTGTATTTTGGTGTGTCTTCTATTCTGTTTACTTACTTTATTCAACTCCATTCATCTGTAAAGTGTCTTTGAGTATTTTGAAAAGCGCTATACAAATAAAATGTATTATTATTATTATAAGTATTCAATGCAGGAATGAATTTTATAAAACTGAGTATTTCATTACAGCAAAGGAATAGCAGCTAATCTTACAACTTCTGTTACAGATGAAAAGCCGCTTGTCGCTTAACAGCCCGTGGGATCCCACTGCATCCATCTCAACATGAGCTCCAAATGGGAGCGTCATCTGATGCCATAGGTTCTCCAGTGGACAGTTTCACCTATTGCACGCACAAGACGGCATTTTCTGGCGCTTCAACCTTTTGCGTCCATCAGCAGTCTGTCGGCCCCCGGGGAAGGACTCATGTAATTGTGTTGGCAGACCATCAACAACATGGCGTCGGCGTTCTTCACAGGTAGGAAGACTTGTTCAAGTAAATGACATGATGGCCTTCATACATGTAGCACAATAACACAGGATAAATGAATAGATGACAAAAGATATGCAATTCATACACGAGTGCCATGACTAATGCTTTGGCTGTAAAGGTTGCTCTGGCTGTTACAGTACAATGTTAGCCGGCCACATGGAGGTCATTATACAGCGGGGAAAATAAGTATTGAACACGTCAACATTTCTCTCAAAAAACATATTTCTAATCAAGCTATTGACATGAAATTTTCACCAGATGTCGGCATCAACCCAAGTAATGCACACATACAAAGAATCCAAACATTTATGTTCATAAATGAAGTTATGTGTAATAAAGTGAAATGGCACAGGGAATAAGTATTGAACACATGAAGAAAAGGAGGGGTAAAAAGGTCTGGAAAGCCAAGAAAGCAGCTGGAGTTTGTCAGTATTTAGAAGGTTAACCTGTCCCCTATTAATGCCTTTTAAAAAGGTTTCTCACCAGCAAGGTGTTAGACAAGAAGCATTGCATGATGGGTAAAAGCAAAGAGCTGTCCAAAGACCTACGCAGCCTTATTGTTGCAAAACACACTGAAGGCATTGGTTACAGGCGCATTTCTAAACTTCTGAAAGTTCCAGTGAGTACCATTGGGGCCATCATCCGGAAGTGGAAAGAACACGGCATTACCATAAACCAGCCACGGCCAGGTGCTCCTCGCAAGATTTCAGACAGAGGAGTCAAAACAATCATCAGAAGGGTTCTCCAACAGCCCAGGACCACTCGTGGAGAGCTTCAGAAAGACCTGGAATCAGCAGGTACCGTTGTTTCAAAGAAAACAATAAGTAATGCACTCAACCGCCATGGCCTCCATGCACGCACACCACGCAAGACTCCATTTTTGAAGAGGAAGCATGTTGAAGCTCGTTTGGAGTTTGCGACACAACATTTGGATAAACCATGACATTCTGGGAGAACATACTCTGGTCAGATGAGACCAAAATTGAACTCTTCGGATGTCATAAGACACAACATGTTTGGAGGAAAAATGGCACTGCACATCACCCCCAAAACACCATACCGACAGTCAAGTTTGGAGGTGGGAGCATCATGGCGTGGGGCTGTTTTTCAGCATGTGGTACTGGTAGACTTCATATCATTGAAGGAATAATGACTGGAGAAAAGTATCGAGACATTCTTGATCAGAATCTGCTGTCATCTGCCAGGCTGCTGAAGATGAAAAGAGGGTGGATCTTTCAGCAAGACAACGATCCCAAGCACACAGCCAAGGTAACACTCAACTGGTTGAAGAAAAAGAAAATAAAGCTGCTAGAATGGCCCAGTCAATCACCAGACTTGAATCCAATTGAAAATCTTTGGAAAGAACTGAAGATCCGGGTTCACAGAAGAGACCCCCGGAACCTTGAAGATTTGAAGGCAGTTTGTGTGGATGAATGGGCCAAAATCACACCTGAGCAATGTATTCCACTGGTTTCTCCATACAGGAGGCGTCTTGAGGCTGTAATCACCAACAAAGGTTTTTGCACTAAGTATGAAATAAATTTGTACTCTTTGTAAAAGCTTAAGGCTAAACCAACTGTAACACTTGTCTATACGAGTGGAGCATCTGTTGACAACAATGGAAGTATTATTTTGCAATAATCTAGTCATGTTAGTACTTACAAATAATGTCACACTTTGTATAAGGAATGTTTTCCAGTATTTCCGGGTTACAATCACTCCACTTGTTGTGTACTTTTTTGGATCTTTAAATCCATTTGTTTCTATCTTTATTTTCTCTAAAATAGTATTTATAGTATTTTAAATGCATGTAAGTGACAACTATATGGCGGAATTTCCCAAGAAGATTAGCAGTGCTTAAAAAAACACCGCTAGATGGCGGAAATTCCCAAGTATAGTTGCAGTAATTTTAAGTGCCCACCAGATGGCGGAATTTCACAGTTTAAGTTGCAGTAATTTTAAGTGGCCACCAGATGGCGGAATTTCACAAATTAAGTTGCAGTAAATTTAAGTGACCACCAGATGGTGGAATTTCACAGTTTAAGTTGCAGTAATTTTAAGTGACCACCAGATGGCGGAATTTCACAGTTTAAGTTGCACTACTTTTAGGT